>NW_028317873.1:4517500-4817500 GCF_062004578.1 Staurois parvus | reverse complement strand
GCCCCGAGGGCCGGATAAAAGGCAAGTAAAGGGCCACATCCGGCCCCCAGGCTGCAGTTTGGAGACCACTGATCTAGTTAATTGGCCCTTGTATTTATCTAGGAGATTTCTGCTCCAATGCCATACATATCCAAAATGCTTATGCCCATACCTATGACCTTTCTCCACTCTGAATGCAGGTACGGCAACAATATGTGTGTTCTGTATAGCCAAACACCTACGTTTAAATGCAATATAAAGCGAAAAGGAATTGAGTAAATAATGAACCTGACAATTTTACAAATGACAGGTGCCCTGCCCAGTTATTGAAGTCTGACTCCACTCCAGCACCATATGGTACATTGCGATACTGGTGCACATGAAAGTGGTAGTAAACTCTTTTATTATACTTTTACCTACAGGTAAGCTTATAATAAAGCTTACCTGTAAGTAAAATGAACATCTCCCAAACGTGCACCGTTTAGGAGAGATTTTAACAGCTGGCGCATGAGCTCTGAAGAAACTGCATACCTGTGCCGTTCCTTCAGAGCACTGCGCTGTGACGGAAGTGACGTCATCACGGCTTGGTCAGTCAGATGGCCGGAGCTCGCGAACCCAGAAGAAGGACTGGGTAAAGATGGAAGTCTCTGAAGTGGTGACAACGTGCCGCTGGAGGGCTTCCTTTTAAGGCAAGTCCTTTTATAATGTGCTAGTATGCAATGCATACTAGCACATTATGACATTACCTTGCAGGGGATTTTTTTTTTTTAAGCAGTTTACTATTGCTTTAAGTTATCACTACTTTAAGAGACTAACAGTAACAGACCATTTGTATTGACTTGCTATACCTGTTTTGTTAGGACAGCTGTGTAAATGAAATGTTTTTGAAGACATAGTACTGAACTTAAAGCGAAGCTCTACCAAAAAGGGCAAGTTCTGCTTTAAGGCTCGCCTCCTGCTCCCAGTTAAGAATTGGCACCTTTGGGGAGCGGATAACAGATTATGACGGGTACCTGCTCCCACTTCTGCTGCAATAGGCTAGGCGATCGGAAGCAGAATATGTCCTCCCCCCGTAGTCTTTTGGGGCACGTGACAGGTCCCAGAAGACTATGGGACCATTCACTACTCGCACATGCACAGTGGACATCCAGTTGTGAAGCCGCATGCTATCACAGCTGAGTACCCACACTCAAGATGCCGGTGCGGGGAAAGAGAATGGACGGTGAAATCGGCTGCAGAAAGGACAACGCTGGATCAAGGCACAGGCGAGTGTCTGTTTTTTAAAAGTCAGCAGCTACAGTTTTTGTAGCTGCTGACTTACTTTTTTTACATTTTGACTGGAGCCCTGCTTTATTTATTTTTAATATATTTATTAGGTTCAATATTACAAAAATCAATCACAATACTCATGATTACAAACAAAGAAACATTTTCCTTTTCCCATTTCACCCAAAACCCAACCAGTCCCAATCCTCCCCCCCCCCCAACCATCCTTACCCATTTCTTTTCCCCTTTATCTCCCAGTTCCTCATCTCCCTTTATTACTCGGGACATCCTTCTCCGCTTTCCTTTCATCCTGTCTAGTATTTGCTCACTTTTTTTTATACCTGTCCTCTCTTCTCATCGTTCTCTAATCCTACCAGTTCAATATATTCATTGGATCTTTTAAACTCATCCCATTTTACCCATCTTTTTTTAAATCTCTCCATTTTATCTTTTATCTCAATGTGGTAAAGTTTCTCCATCATATAAATATAATTTACCCTCGTTATCCAATCTTTTATTTTCAGTGCCTCCTGTTCCTGCCAAAATTTGGGTATCAATCCCTTTGCTACGTTTATTAAATGGAATATCATCAGGTTCTTATATTTTTCTGCTGTAATCTTAGTTATACGGAATAAGCATATACCTGGATCTTTCGAGATATTAGTCCCCAAAATCTCCTATGCTAAGTGAATTATATCTTCCCAGTATACCTGTATTTTAGAACAATCCTACCATATATGTGCCATTGTACCCTTAATCCCACATCCCCTCCAACACATAGGTGATTTCTCTACATATATGTGTGTCACACTTGGTATATTGTACCACCTAGTTAAAATTTATAATTCATTTCCACCACCTTCCTATCTATAGCCCTATGTGTTAATGTAATAGTTTTCTTTTTTTTTGTTGCTCGTTGAATGATATTCCAAGTTCTCTTTCCCATTCTTTCATATACGACGGGGAAAGATTCTGCTATTGCAGAAAGGATTTTATAAAAATGAGAAGTACCATGTTTCCGTATCTTTCTTGCACTAAACAGTTGTTCAAATGGGTTTAAATTCTCCATTGTCCTTAATGGCTTTGGTAGCATTGCAACAAATTGTCTTAAGTGAAAATATCGCCACTTATCTAACATAAAAAAAAACCTTTTTATTTTTTAGCTCCTGAAAGGAACATATTTCTCCTTTTTCCCATTATGTCTTTTAACTGTGTATTCCCTTTCCTTATCCATTTAGCGGAAATATTTTCCTTCCCAGGTGGGAAGAAGTCTGTTCCCACCAATGGTATTAGCATTGAATTAAATTCCCATCCCAGTTGTTTATGAATTATCTCCCAAACCTTAATTACATTTTATGTAGAAGTGCTTGTGCTTTGAGCCAATTTACGACACTGATGTAGCAAACAAACAATCCTATCGAATTGTGTCTCACTTAATGTATTTTCTATATTGACCCAACGTTTCCCTATTGCACTATATTTCCAATCAAATATACATGACAACAATACAGAATAATATCTCTTAAAGTCCGGTACATTTAAACCCCCATTTTCTTTATCTCTACACAGCATTTCATAACTTATTCTCATTTTATTTCCCCCAAATGTACTTCAGTATCATATTCTTAATTAGTTTAATGTAAATTCCTGAAAGCTGTATGCGTAGCATATGAAATTTATATAGGATTTTCAGAACAATTATGATTTTTACCAGATTTATCCATCCTATCCAAAAGCGTGGTCCAACCAAAATTCTCCTCAATTCTACCTTTATGTCATTTATTAATGGGAAGTAGTTTATTTTATATAGATTCTTAGAAGACGAGGTTAACTTTATTCTCAAATATTTTTGTTCTCTTTCCCTCCATGCGAAGGAGGATTCTCTCTGCAAAACTTTTTTTCAATTATTGGAACATTAAGAATCTCTGATTTAGACGGGTTGATTTTTAAATTTGATAAATCTCCACAATATTTTATTATGCTCATTAGATTGGATAGTGTCAGCGTATGCTGCCACTTTATGTTCTCTCTCTCCTATCGGTTTCCCTTTTACATCCAGACTGCGTCGTACTGTTGCCAAGAGCGGATCCAAAGATATGACAAACAACAGGGGCGAAAGCAGACACCCCTGTCTTGTCCCATACATTCTAAAAAACTCTGATAATTAGCCATTGACCTTCACTGCTGGCACCCTGCTTTAAACATACCCATTTAGGTGTAAGGGTCAGAGTGATAGCAAGTCAAGATACGATAGTTACAGCCAACATTCTTGCCCATAACCCTGCATACAGTATATTGGTGCTGTAAGGTACGTATTACATGAATGAACAGTCTGCATCTGCAGCAAAATGGCCTGTTACCCCAGCTACACAACCAGTTATACAAGTTTATACTACTGTATAAATATACTACTGTATAAATCAGACTCAATTGATGCCTATGACACAAAGCCAACATTTTGCACAATTACATGTGCTAGATATAGCCTAGTCTCTGTCTACCAATCAAACAATGATCCAGTGGAGGAACCAAGGGAACTCCAGGTGATAGATGTTTAAAGCTGAGCACACCAACTGAAGTGCATAGCGGTTACTAACAATCCGAATTAGGTACAGCTTCAGCTCGTAGACATAACCAAATATTTTAGGGCCCCTGCCTCCAAACTACCACACTAACGGTGGACAGGAACACATTCGCTCTGTGCTTGTAAGAGGCACACAAACACTCATAGCAACCAACACTCAAAGAGAGGACCTCCTCCTAAGGGTAACCCCACTGTGCCTCCCTACAGTACGTGTATAGTAGGAGAGTTATAGGGAAAAAATCCAACCAACCTACCTTGGAGCCATCTGCCAGATTCATAGCAGCTGTCAGGCAGAATCAGACTGCATGGTGTAGCCTTGCTGAATGGATGAAGTCTGCTTTAATACTCCTGGGAAGATTCAGATTCCATCCCCCACCCGTTTGCACTCTTTCCCTGGTGTCTGTGGATGCTGGCACCAGGGTATATACACAAACCCACCATATTGCTGCCCATTCAGGGGGTTCTGAGGCATAGCAGGCTTCATTCTGTCCTGGCCTGCGCACCATAGTTCACCTGGCTTAGCAGACATGTGCCCCCCTATCTGGAAATAGTCAGGGACTCCAGAAGCCTCTGCTCTGGCCTCAATGATGGGTGGAGTATGAGCCTGCCCTAGCTATGCGGTTCTCCCTCCAAAAGATTTGGGGAAGCCAGCAGCCATGTCCCATCCATCCCAATCAGCAGAAAACATCAGGAGCTCAGCCAGCCACCAAGGATTTGGAGCTTGAACAAATGTGAGAAAGGGAGGGTTCCACTAGAGCCTCAGCGCCCACGGGTATAGCTGCTTCTGCTCCGGGTAGAAGGAATCTTGGGGAAAACGGAGAATGGAATAGGCCGGGAAGGTCCCACAGCTAGAATACTTACCAAAGTAGCCTAGAAAACACCAGATACTGTATGCGACTCCTCTAGGTCCACTGTCCTGGGAATCATAGGGAAGAATATACTAGGAGGCCCCTGCAACTAGCACGAAGGCCTGCGGGAAGAATAACAAACCATTCTGAGGTTCCTACTAGGCCGGAGGAAACACAAATACTGAGGACACTAGGTAACTGTGCTCTTTATTTGATTGTGGATGACTTCCTGTTTTAGGTGGGAGGAGCCTCTCTCTCATGTGCTGTCCTGGGAGATGTCCTGGAAGATGAAGAGGGAAGAATAATTATATAAAAGGTCATACAAGAACATGATGGTACAATTTTTGTTTGCTTCTTCACTAATTACAAGTGCAAACCCCACTTGTTACAATTTGGATTCCAATAGCTAAACAGAAGTCTTTTAAGGGGAGCACATAAGTTACACATTAATAACTAGCAGTAAATTAACACCTCATGCACACTGGACGTTTTTACAGCGGCTGTTTTTAGCTTTTGACATTTTTTTCTACAGCCAGTAAACCCTCCAGCATGTTATCTGCACACATAGACTGAAATCAACGTTTTTTGGCAGGGGCGTTTTGGCTGGAAAAAAAGCCCAGGACTAGTGAGTTTCTAGAGGAGTTTTTCAGCTGTAAAAACACTAACGCTGAAAAATGCGGTAAACCGCAGAAAACCGTAGTTTTTGGACTTTTTTTTTACCAAAACAACATTTTTGTTTTGGTAAAAAAA
Source organism: Staurois parvus (assembly GCF_062004578.1). Classification (NCBI taxonomy): domain Eukaryota; kingdom Metazoa; phylum Chordata; class Amphibia; order Anura; family Ranidae; genus Staurois; species Staurois parvus. The sequence continues at coordinate 4,812,073 of NW_028317873.1, read as the reverse complement.
AAAAAAATGCTGAAAAGCGCTAAAAAGTGCAAACGCAAAAAATGCAAAAAGCAACAGATTCCAAATGCAAATAGCACACTTGAAATGAACTCTGGACCTTTTATCTGCTCATTGTAATTGGGATAATGAGGGAATAACACGCACCTGGCCATGGAACAGAAGCCAATTGTCCCATTACTTTTGGTCCCTTAACAAGTGGGAGGCACATATGCAAACTGTTGTAATTCCTACACCGTTCACCTGATTTGGATGTAAATACCCTCAAATTAAAGCTGACAGTCTGCAGTTAAAGCACGTCTTGTTCATTTCATTTCAAATCCATTGTGGTGGTGTATAGAGCCAAAAATGTTAGAATTGTGTCGATGTCCCAATATTTATGGACCTGACTGTATTTAGTAGTAATGCCTAGGTATCAAAAGGCACAAATATTTTTTATGTTCTTTATGTACTATTTACTTGTCTTAGTACTTGATACTGTATAATGTGTTCTTTTTATTTCAGCATTAAATATTTTGTAAAACAAAAAAAGTTGACAAAATGAATTTAAAGTTGTTGGATAAACGTTTCTACACATACTATACTCATATAAACTGTAACAAAGAAACCGATCAACATCTTAAAGTCTTCTTTTGGTCACAAGACGTAACACAATATACAGAATTATCTCTGGTTTCACAAGCTAGAAGACACAAGTACACTTGGCAGACCTCTTGCCATTTCAACTGCAATTAAATAAACATGTTATCAACAAATCTGCTACTAGAGCGTTCTTTACTGATCCTTTTTAAAGCATTCCCCTGAGAGTGTTTATTACCTGTACATTAGTAATACGTGTTTGTGTGTGCATATTTGTAAAATTTTCTCCTCCAGGACATTGATATTAGTTACGGTGGTTGTTCCCCTTCCTGGGCCTGGCCACCTACACTTTCATGAAAGCACAATTACAGTTATTTACTAAAACTGAAGGCTGCAAAATCTGGTGCAGTTCAGCACAGAAATTAAATCGGCTTCTAACTTCAGCTAAGGTAATAAAACCTGGAAGCCGATTGGTTTCTATGCACAGCTGCACCGGATTTTGCACACTCCAGTTTTTGTAACTCTACCCTAGTGCATACTTTAATCAACCTAACCTTCCTAGCGGTCTGATTATGTCCATATTTCTGTGCTCAAAGCGGTACATTTTTTTGCATGGAAATATGTATTTTTTTTATTGTAGGCCAGTAATATTTAGAAATAACTCACTCAAATCTGTCCGGATAAGAGTCTAGTAAACATCCCGGGTATGTAAAAATTTGAAACACGAAATCATAAATTATAATTTAATAATCATAAAAAATAATAATATAATAATAAATTTAACTCAATAATGTAATCAAACCAAAAACACTGAAATTTCAAATATAGCGGCAAGTTCGCACATCACTGAGCAAAGTCGCAAAATCATTTTCAGTGTCTGATGACGAATTTCCCCCACGAATCATTATCACTCAATTCTGCAAGAGGTTCTGATTTACTATCGCTGTTCTCTAGCCGGTCTAAAACCGCTTTTGACCTAAAGGGACGCTTTTTGGACGCCATGGACTTTTCTAAGTTTCCAGGCAGAAAGAACAGTAAAAATGCAGGCAGGGCGCCGGGCAAAGCACTCGGGACAAAATGTATGTGAAATGGTTTGATACAGTAATGTTATACTATGTGATTTTAGTGAATGTCACTTTTTGTCATTTTCAAATTTCCCGCCGTTCCGTCCCCCTGTACATCCCGACGCTCGCAGGGGACAGAACCCAGAAGACAGATGCCGGCATCCGCCGGATTACATTGCCGGGGACACTGCAGGAGGGACATCGCGGGAGCGCAGGACAAGGTAAGTGATCGAGATATCGCGGAGAAGCGCCGCATGGTAAGCCTGAGTGTAGCTCTACTGTAGCTGTACTGAAACTTTTCCCCGAGCTACACTCGGGAATACTGCCAGAGAGGTTAAAGAAAAAGCATGAAAAGTATGCCTGATACAAAAAGCCAAAAGGTGGTGCTCTTTAGCAGATACGCAGGGGTGCCATTAATTCTTACTTCTATGAAGATGCAGCGAATTCTGTGCGGCCGCCCTGTGAATGCGTTTTTGAAAAAAGGTTGGGGACCTTTTCCCTGAATTTCCTGAAAGCACAGCAGCTCATTCAAACACAGCACACAGGACCAGCAATAGTGTGAACCTAGCCTAAGCCAACATTTCTCAACTTTTTTTTCCAGTTGCAACATCCGTTAAAAAGCATGCAAAATCTTGAGGCATCCCAGTCTAAAAAGTTCTTTTTTTATTATTATTACATCGAGTTTATATAGCGCCAAAGGGTTTGCTCAGCGCTGTACAATATAGGAGGACAATACATGGCATAGTACAACAATAACAAACAACGTACGAGGGTTAAGAGGGCCGTACTCTTTCGAGCTTACAATCTAGGAATTATTAAGTTTGACAATCAGTACAGCCATCAAGGTAATATCAAAAGCCGCCCATGGTGGACGTACAGCAGACAATAAGGAAAAATCCTTAAAGTGTTACTAAACCCACAACAGTCAAATCAGTCTGTATATGCAGTAAAGCATGCTTGTTATACTCACTGCGGAACCTAAGAAGGTAATCCTCTGCATTGTGCAAAAATGCTGTTGTTATATTGTGTGGAGACACTCTGCACATGCTCAGTTTAGGGTGTATTGCTAGAGAGTTTTTTTTCCTTTCTGGGGAGGGTGCATGTGATCAGCACAAGGCTAATCAGCACTGTCCAGACAGAGAACAGGGGCTTTGCATCCTCCTAGAGCAGAACGAAAACCTCCTCCTACAATCTTTGACAAGTGCTCTGCTAGACACTGATAGAAGTCACAAGACTAACTGCTGATAAGAAAAGATAATTTGTAATTTATATTTTCTAAAATAATTGAATTTTTATGTTCTGTGTACTGTGGGAGACCAGATAGAGTGAATGCAGAGTCCTGGGTTTAGTAACACTTTAAAATAGTCAACAACAAACATTACCTCGTCTAACATGCACAGCTAAAGGTCACCAGAAGGAGAAAAGATACTAGGACCAGTGAGGTGTAACCCACTATAGGATGTTCACAAACAAAAATGAAGGTCCATGGTCCACCATCCCTCCCTGTAAAGAAATAGGATTTCAGAAAAATAACCCACCTAATACTACAATGTGTGGAAACCAAAAATAACCCAGAATGTTTGGATACACATACAGAGTAGAGTACAACAGTGTGACCCATTGAAAACCTTGAGTAGCAAAGTACGTAGTATCAGCTGATACACCTAGCAAACCTGGTCATACTCAACACAAACCGTGACTAATACAGAGCTCAAGACCTAACCTAATCACAGACAATACCGGAGGAAGCTGTCCATCTAATAGGATACATGAGCCCAGGACAATGCACACAACCGGCTTGATAAAATTAACTTCACATCAGAAGCCCCCCTACACATCTGAGGTTCCTCCAATTATATCAGAGCATTCCTCATGCCAGAGGTATCCCAATTACATTAGAACCCCCTCTACATGATCCCCCCCATCAAACAGACCCCCAATCACACAGTCCACTCTTTTCATCCGAACTCTACCTTTTGGCTGCAGCAGTATATCAGAGGGTATGAGGAGGAAGATGTCTGGAGGGGGAGGGATTCTGCCTTCTACTGATTGCTGGGGGCGGCCCTGCGTACTGCCTGCCCTGGGTCATTCATGCTTTGCCATAGTCCTAGACAAGCTGGCTTCTGTCACCATAGCAATGATAGACCCTGTGTGTTCTGGTCCTAGAGTGTCACTGGTTGTTATGGTGCTGGTGGCCACCCATCCCACCCATATAATGGCGATTAATGATGCTGATTCAGGTCAAACTGGGTCCCGTGCTCGCAACTCCCCAAGGGAACCCAGATGGCACCCTGGTTGAGAAACATTGAATTAAGCATTCATCCTCTATATATCTCAGTGCAATGCATTTTATATGGTATTTGGAAACCATGAGAGAGATCAGTAAAGCACCAGAAATGCATCTCTTCTTTCAATAAATTTTAATTCAAGGAATTTTGAAAAGTACAAAAAAAAAAAGGGTACAAACATTATCAAACAGATATCAAAAGATGGATGCGCCCTCATGCATGATCAGGGGCCACCCTGTCTCAGTCAAGTTACATATAGACACAATAAAAGAACCAATCCCAACAGACAGGCCCTACCAAACAAAACAGTAGCTTACCAAGGGTGTGAAACGCAATATTTGTAAATACCCAGTTACAATAAACAGAATGCTTAAATGCGTTTTACTAGACTGTAGCTCAGGAATTTTTATCTGCTATGCTGAAAAGTGTGGGTGCTATAGTGTCAAGTAATGTTCCCAGTACCTCAAAGTGCCGGTCCTTGCACCCCAATATATGTTAGGCTGGGAAAGGCTCTATTTCCCCCACATTGACATCCATACAAAAATTATCAAGGTCATAAAGATAATGAGAAAAAAGTGGAAAGCAGAGGGAATTAAGGAAAAAGAGAAAGAAAGACAGAGGATCTTCTCAACCCAGGCATCCAACCCTCAGAGCAGACCAGTTACTAAGGAGCTTGAAGGTATTTAATCCAGGGGTTCCACACTTTTTAAACCTGGCTTGTTTGTCCCGAAGGATACTTTTTTAATAATATATTATAATTTTTCATTAACCATAATCCAAGACATTTTGTGTTGGACCAGCGCAACATTGACTATGGGTGAATTCCATGCGTGACCTATGGTAATCTTAGCGGCTAGAAAAAATTAAGAAGATGAGGGTTTGAAGACGTCTGGGGATCTCATCCAACCGATCAGTGAACAACACTGCTTTGTCGTTTTTGAGTATATTCATTCCTGTCACTGAATAGATAAGATTGAATATTCTGATCCAGAATCGCTGAGCCTTCGAGCAGGACCACCAGACATGAAACATATTGCCCTTTTGTCCGCATCCTCGAAAACAGAGGAGAAATGCCAGGGTATATTTTTGCCAACCTTGCCAGCATAAGGTAGCAACGGGACAACACCTTGCAATTCACTTCCACTAGGGAGCTATAGAGTAATCCCCTGTGCACCATGGTCGACTGATGTATTCACTCTTCCCCCTCTATTGCCTCACCAAGGTCCTACTCCCAAGAGGTCTGATAGGAAAGTTTATTGTTTTGGCTTGTAAATAGGACATCCAACTCTGAGAACCCTTTGCATGTCCCTGGAACGTGCAGGCATTTATTTTCAAACAAAGTCCTAGTGTATATATCCACCTGGTCCCTATTTAGTGTCTGTAAGAAAGGAGTAATTTGACACAAGGGGATGGCTTCTGTTGAGGGCATCTGTAATGTCTAAATTGCATCTCTTTTTGCCGCCGAATGCTTCCACCTGACAGATGAGCCCTGCTGCTTGCCCGCAGCAGGGATGAAGGAAGAAAAAAAAACTACCTGCCCGGCGCCCGCAACTACATGTCCCGAGCATCGGGCGATAGGAATTCAACATCCCTGAGTTAAATTATTAACCTTACTTTCATGTACTTAGCTAAACAAATGGTCTACAAAGCTCAGTTTTGTAAATTGTTCTTGTGTTAATTGAGATATTGATTAACCACTTCCCGCCCGGCCTATAGTCAAATGATGGCCAGACGAACACCTTGTCCCTCGGGGCCCGCACTGTGGCGAGATCTGTCACTGGCTGTGTACTTCGGACACGGCCGATGACAGATCTGTGCACCGACCCCATTGCCAGTACTTTGTGACCTGCTGTGACCAATCACAGCAGGTCACATGACAGTTGTATACAATGGATGGCTTCTTTTCATGCCATCCATTGTATGCAAGTGTGTCTAGCTGTGAATGGTCACAGCGATCACATGCACAGGCTGGGCCAATCACAGCCCATCTGTGTCATATGATTAGCCATGGCCAATCACAGCTAATCGGTCTTTTTTTTGTTAATTTAGCAAGAAATAAAAACCCCAGCCGTAATTAAATACCACCAAAAGAAAGCTCTAGTTGTTTGAACAAAATGATAACATTTTAGTTTGGGTACTGTGTTGTATGACCGCGCAATTGTCATTCAAAGTGCGAGAGCGCTGAAAGCTGAAAATTGGCATAGGCAGGAAGGGGGTAAAAGTGCCCGGTAGGGAAGGGGTTAAAATCTTACTTTTCAAAAAGGGGTGTACTCATTTATGCTGAGCACCTTACTTACTTTTACAGCAGCCTCTGCATTGAAACTTCGTCACTTCATTGGTTCCTGGCTGTTTCAATTAAGCTAACCTTCAGAAGGGTCGAATACCTGTTTGACCTGCCAATGCTGTGGTTCCTCCAGTCAACTCATACATCTTGTAGTGATGCACAAGCTAGCAGTAGAAACCACTGCAGGCAGTAGAGGAGCAGGTTGTTCATACGCTGGTAGTTGTCAATACTTGAAGCAGACGGAGCAGCTAAGCAGCGGCCTCTAAACACACAGTACTGAAGGAAAGGTAAGGATATTTACTCTTATTTTCCTGCTGTGTTTTTGGTTCAAGTGACCCTGTGCTGACAGCAACACTTCAAAGCTGAACACCAGTCTTCTTTTCATTCTTGCATAGGTGTGTACAGTGGGACAAAAAAGTATGGTCAGCCACCAATTGTGCAAGTTCTCCCACTTAAAAAGATGAGAGAGGCCTGTAATTGGCATCATAGGTAGACCTCAACTATGAGAGAAAACAAATCCAGACAATCACATTGGCTGATTTGGAAATAATTTATTTGCAAATTATGGTGGAAAATAAGTATTTGGTTACCTACAAACAAGCAAGATTTCTGGCTCTCACAGACCTGTACCTTCTTCTTTAAGAGGCTCCTCTGTCCTGCACTCATTACCTGTATCAATGGCACCTGTTTGAACTTGTTATCAGTATAAAAGACACCTGTCCACAACCTCAAACAGTCACACTCCAAACTCCACTATGGTGAAAATCAAAGAGCAGTCGAAGGACACCAGAAACAAAATTGTAGACCTGCACCAGGCTGGGAAGACTGAATCTGCAATAGGCAAGCAGCTTGGTGTGAACAAATCAACTGTGGGAGCAATAATTAGAAAATGGAAGACATACAAGACCACTGATAATCTCCCTCGATCTGGGGCTCCACGCAAGATCTCACCCCGTGGGGGCAAAATGATCACAAGATCGGTGAGCAAAAATCCCAGGACCACACGGGGGGGGACCTAGTGAATGACCTGCAGAGAGCTGGGACCAACGTAACAAAGGCTACCATCAGTAACACACTACGCCGCCAGGGACTCAGATCCTGCAGTGCCAGACATGTCCCCCTGCTTAAGCCAGTACATGTCCGGGCCCGTCTGAAGTTTGCTAGAGAGCATTTGGATGATCCAGAAGAGGATTGGGAGAATGTCATATGGTCAGATGAAACCAAAATAGAACTGTTTGGTAGAAACACAACTCGTTGTGTTTGGAGGAGAGAGAATGCTGAGTTGCATCCAAAGAACACCATACCTACTGTGAAGCATGGGGGTGGCAACATCATGCTTTGGGGCTGTTTCTCCGCAAAGGGACCAGGACGACTGATCCATGTACAGGACAGAATAAATGGGTCTATGTATCGTGAGATTTAGAGTGCAAACCTCCTTCCATCAGCAAGGGCATTGAAGATGAAACGTGGCTGGGTCTTCCAACATGACAATGATCCCAAACATACCACCCGGGAAACGAAGGAGTGGCTTCGTAAGAAGCATTTCAAGGTCCTGGAGTGGCCTAGCCAGTCTCCAGATCTCAACCACATAGAAAACCTTTGGAGGGAGTTGAAAGTCTGTGTTGCCCAGCGACAGCCCCAAAACATCACTGCTCTAGAGGAGATCTGCATGGAGGAATGGGCCAACATACCAGCAACAGTGTGTGCCAACCTTGTGAAGACTTAAAGGAAACGTTTGACCTCTGTCATTGCCAACAAAGGATATATAGCAAAGTATTGAGATGAACTTTTCATATTGACCAAATACTTATTTTCCACCATAATTTGCAAATAAATTCTTTCCAAATCAGCCAATGTGATTGTCTGGATTTTTTTTCTCATTTTGTCTCTCATAGTTGAGGTCTACCTATGATGCCAATTACAGGCCTCTCTCATCTTTTTAAGTGGGAGAACTTGCACAATTGGTGGCTGACTAAATACTTTTTTGCCCCACTGTATATACTTTGTCTTGTACTGAAACTGTTTCATGTTTTCACTATTCATTAAATGCATTACAAATGCATATGCGGAATGGATCCCTGAACATGGGGATTGATGTGTAAATGAGAGCTAAAAGCAGTTACTGCAACGGTTTGTTTTTTTTTTTTTTTGGAAAAAAAAAAGTTTTAACCAGATAAATAATATTTGACCACTGTTGACCCCATCACGGTTATATGATTTGTCCCAACACCTGTAACTGCCACATATGCTAAACAGCTTGATTCATTATTGATCAATAAGCCCCACCCCGCAAGCCAGAGTACTAGGTGTCATTCTAGACTCCAATCTGTCTTTCCAGCCCCAATCGCTGACAAATTCATGTAGACTCCAACATCTCCAAAATACGTCCGTTCCTAACCCCAGAAACTACTAAGCAACTCATTCATTCCCTTATATCACGACTTGACTACTGTAACTACTGTAACTCCCTCCTCACCAGCTTACCTCATCGCAGGCTATCCCCGCTTCAGTCTATCCTGAATTCTGCGGAGCAAACTGTTGGCGCTATATAAATATTGTATAATAATAATTATTGGAAGTAGAAAATTAATGGATCTACTGGCAGGATCAGCAGGTAATAAAACTGTGTAAAGTGGGGGAATGTGACATTCAGACACACTTCCTCTAATCACAGAACACCTTGCATTCTATGACAGGCTTTTTCTTAAGGGCCAGTCCAAACTACATGCGTTTCAGCATCCAAAATGCACAGAAAGTAGGTTATATGGTTGTCAATGTCATAGTTCACATCAGTGCTTGCAGTTCCAGTGCATTCCGGTTGCAGAAAAAAAAAGTAGAACATGCTGCATTTTTTCTGCACAGAACTGTACTGGAGCGTGGCCAAACGCATCAAAAACGCACTGGAATGCATCACAAACGCCCATGTCCCTATTGAAATTGAAGAAAAAGGGGAAAATGAACAAGAATGCGTAAAAAAAAAGCACTGGAATACGTCAAAAACGCATCGAAAACGCACCGGACTGTGTCAGAATTGCATCTGGACTGCGTTTCTATAGTGTGAACTGACAATAAAGGAGGATGGGGTACAGCAAACAATCCACTGTGATCAGTGTAATGCAGCCAGAACTGGAAATCTCTGCACTGGACATTTGGCCCCGACAGAAGAATAAGTAAGAGATTGAACAATCTCTGCAGCAGCTGTTTTTTTCTCATTTTGGATAGAGTGGGGAATAATTAGAACACCTTTCTGGGTTTTCTGCAGCTTGCAACATAACAGGGGATTTCTTTTCACTTCCTGTCTTGACACAACAGGAAATGAGCAGCAATTTCTACATAGTAAAGGAAATCTCCACTTAGACATTTGTTACCAATACAAGATTTCCCCTTGATTCCTGCCCTGGGCACAACGTAAAATTTGGAATTTTTATACATTTTCAGTTCTGGTGACAATGTTCACTAAAGCACCATTTGCATGCAAATTCCAGTGGCAGAAATCTACTGCTGGCTTTGGCAGCTGTGAGTGGATAGCTGAGGCTGCCAACTTTGTACACTGCAATGCCAGGTTGTCAGCAGCCAAAGCTGTTTGCGCCAATTTGCACAACAAAAGTGTCAGATGAACAAAAATGTACAGCCAACAGATTCCTCCATCCACAGAAACGACAGACTGAGGAATCCCCCCCCCCGCCTGGACATTGTACTCTGAGAGCAGCACTTCCGAATTTCCAACATGCCCCATTGACAGAAGCTGATTAAAAAAATAGACTTCTGTCGAGCATGGGAGCCCACACACTGAACACAATTCAGTTGGTTCCTACTGGATGAATTTCGATCAGTAGTACACACTGCCCCAGTTGCAGTCGGTAGTACCACTGCTAAACACAACCCATTAGCGCTGATTCACACAAGCGTGGTACGGATTGAAGCTCAGGTTTCACAGCTAATTGACACAGTAGTTCTTCAGCAGTTCATGTCAGGTTTACATCAGTTTCAGGTCAGGATTTTATCCTGTTCACACGTGTGGTTTAGAAACCGTTCCCATAGAAGTTAATAGCCTGCAATCCTCACTGCTCAGAAATCGTACAGGACTCTTTTTCAAAACGCACTGAATCCGCACCACCAGTGCACCGGACATATATGAACAGGCACCAAAGGAGCAATGTTATTTAACATGTCATGCGGATTGGATGCAGTTCAAACCACATCCAATCCGCATATACACTACATTGCCAAAAGTATTGGGAAGCCTGTCTTTACACTCACATGAACTTTAATGGCATCCCAGTCTTAGTCCGTAGGTTTCAATATTGAATTGGCCCCGCCCTTTGCAGCTATAACAGCTTCAACTCTTCTGGGAAGGCTGTCCACAAGGTTTAGGAGGGTGTCTATGAGAATGTTTGACCATTCTTCCAGAAGCGCATTTGTGAGGTCAGGCACTGATGTTGGGCAAGAAGTCCTGGCTCACAGTCTACGCTTGAATTTCCAAAGGTGTTCTATCGGGTTGGAGTCAGGACTCTGTGCAGGCCAGTCAAGTTCCTCCCCCCCAAATTCACTTATCTATGTCTTCATGGACCTCGCTTTGTGCACTGGTGCGCAGTCATGTTGGAACAGGAAGGGGACATCCCCAAACTGTTCCCACAAAGTTGGAAGCATGAAATTGTCCAAAATGTCTTGGTTGTTTGAAACATCTTAAATAGGTAAAGGGCATGGCCACCCGGGGACATCACCCGAGTGACCTTGCCCCACCTTTGATGACACATGGGGTGGGGTCACTTGCATGATGTCCCCGGGTGGCTCCGCCCCTTACCTATTTAAGAACTGTCAAACCACCAGAGCAGGCAGACGTCGGAAGCCATCATCAGAAGGCGGAACCTTTTTTTTTTTACATTCTTTTTTTCGGGTCGGCAGCGGGCATCGTGATTGACGTTGGATCTACTGCAGAGGACAATCTTTTAGTTTTTTCTTTTAATAAAGGACTTGTCAAAGACCGTGTCCTGTCTTTTTTCACACTACACTTTTTTTTTCTTTGTGAATGAGTATCAGGACCAAGTACCCCATACTCATTCACATAGGGGTGGCCGGGATCTGGGGCCCCTTTATTAAAGGGGGCTTCCAGATTCCGATAAGCCCCCTGCCCACAGGCCCCCACAACCACTGGCCAGGGTTGTAGGGAAGAGGCCCTTGTCCCTATCAACATGGGGACAAGGTGCTTTGGGAGGGTGGGGGAGCCCCCCTGCCCCAAAGCACCCCCCATCTTGAGGGCATGTGGCCTGGTATGGTTCAGGATGGGGGGGCGCTTGCTCGTCCCCCCCCCCTTTCCTGACCTGCCGGGCTGCATGATCAGATAAGGGTCCCGTATGGATTTGGGGGGGGGGACCCACGCCTTTTTGTTTTTAATTTTGGCATGAGAGTTTCCCTCAAAATCCATACCAGACCTGAAGGGCTTGGTATGGATGGGAGGGGGGACCCCACGCCGTTTTTTTTTATTTATTATGGTGCTGGTTTTTAAACTTAATTATCGCTCTTTTTTTTCTTCACTATAGCTCAGAGATCCAGCTGTCACTTCCCCCCAGCTAAAAGAAAGAAAGTTTTCTTTTGTTTATTTCCCCAAGTTAAAAGAAACAATGTTTCCTTTTAGTTTCTTAAAAGAAACAAAGCTTCCTTTAACTCCGGGGAAAGTGACAGCTAATTCTGTGAGCTATAGTGAAGAAAAAAAATAAAGCCGGAAATTGCATTTAAAAATTGGCACCGACATACACTTCGTATTGCAAAAATAAATTCATAAAAAAATTTGTAAACCAAGGCATTATTTTCAATGGATTTTCATTCGTAAACAGAAAATTACGTTAACCGAGGCGTTCATAAACCGAGGTATACCTATATAGTGTATGTGAACCGGCATTTAAAGTGAAAGCAGTAGTAAAGTCAATGCAACTTGAAAGGTGATACTAATATATGAGATAGACTCAATACATGCAAAGCAAGATAGTTCAAGCCGTGATTTGTCATCATTGTGATGATTATGGCTTACAGCTCATGAAAACCCCAAATCCACAATCTCAGAAAATTAGAATATTACATGCAATCAATAAAACAAGGATTGTACATAGAACAATATCGGACCTCTGAAAAGTATAAGCATGCATATGTACTCAGTACTTGGTTTGGGCCCCTTTTGCAGCAATTACTGCCTCAATGCGGCGTGGCATGGAAGCTATCAGCCTGCGGCACTGCTGAGGTGTTATGGAAAACCAGGATGCTTCAATAGCGGCCTTCAGCTCTTCTGCATTGTTGGGTCTCATGTCTCTCATCTTTCTCTTGGCAATGCTCCATAGATTCTCTATGGGGTTCAGGTCAGGCGAGTAATCCCATGGTCATTGAACCAGGTTTTGGTGCTTTTGGCAGTGTGGGCAGGTGCCAAGTCCTGCTGGAAAATGAAGTCAGCATCCCCATAAAGCTCGTCTGCGGAAGGAAGCATGAAGTGCTCCAAAATCTCCTGGTAGATGGCTGCGTTGACCCTGGACTTAATGAAGCACAGTGGACCAACACCAGCAGATGACATGGCTCCCCAAATCAACACAGACTGTGGAAACGTCACACTGGACTTCAAGCATCTTGCAGTGTGTGCCTCTCCATTCTTCCTCCATACTCGGGGTCCTTGGGCCTCTCTATTCTTCCTCCATACTCTGGGTCCTTGGTTTCCAAATGAGATGCAAAAGTTGCTCTCATCAGAAAAGAGGACTTTGGACCACTGAACAACAGACCAGGTCTGTTTTTCTTTAGCCCAGGTAAGACGCTTCTGACGTTGTTTGTTGTTCAGGAGCGGCTTGACAAGAGGAATACGACATTTGAAGCCCATGTCCAGGATCCGTCTGTGTGTGGTGGCTCTTGATGCACTGACTCCAGCCTCAGTCCACTCCTTGTGAAAGTCCCCAACACTTTTGAATGGTCGTTTCCTGACAATCCTCTCCAGGCTGCGGTCATTCCTGCTGCTTGTGCACCTTTTTCTTCCACACTTTTCCCTTCCACATAACTTTCTATTAATGTGCTTTGATACAGCACTTTGGGAACATCCAACTTCTTTTGCAATTACCTTTTGAGGCTTTCCCTCCTTATGGAGGGTGTCAATGATGGTTTTCTGCACAACTGTCAGATCAGCAGTCTTTCCCATGATTGTGATTCCTACTGAACCAGACTGAGAGACCATTTAAAGGCTCAGGAACCCTTTGCTGGTGTTATGGCTTAATTAGCTGATTAGAGTGGGACACTTTGAGCCGAGAATATTCCACCTTTTCACAATATTCTCATTTTCTGAGATTGTGGATTTGGGGTTTTCATGAGCTGTAAGCCATAATCATCACAATGATGACAAATCACAGCTTGAACTATCTTGCTTTGCATGTAATGAGTCTATCTCATATATTAGTTTCACCTTTTAAGTTGCGTTACTGAAATAAATGAACTTTTGCACGATATTCTAAATTTTCGAGTTTCACCTGTACGGGTGTACTCTGGAGCATCATCTCATCTTTCTTACTATTTGTGCAGCTTATTTTGTTATTTCTCTGTTCCAGCTGAAACCAATGCCATCTACCTCCAGATTCCTTCTGCCCTTCCAAGTACATCACTGCCAGAATGTGCAATACAAGTGAACCAAACCAACCAATAATCTACATGGAATGTCCCACCCCCATTGTGTTTAGCTGGTTAGTGAACATGGAGGAGGAGGCATAGAGTGAGCTGTCATTTACCACTGTAAAAAAAAAAAAGGCATTAAAACGGAGCTACACCCAAAAGGGAAATTTCTGCTTTAAGGCTTTGTACCCTGCTCCCCATTAAGGATTGGCACCTTTTGGGATGGGGGGGTCAATTTGACAACCAAGCTGTCAACAAAGCAATTTTGAAGCTGCAGGCTCTCACAGCCAGGTGCCCACATTGAAGATGCTGGGGACACAGGACGTGAGGTGTGAGGACATCGCAGGATCGACACCTCGGGACAGGTGCATGTCTGTTTTTTAAAAGTCAGCAGCTACAGTTTTTGTAGCTGCTTTTATTTTTTCTTATATTGACTGGAGCTCCGCTTTAAGGAGGTGACAGGATCGTCTTCAAACAGCAGAACTCAGACACACTCTGAAGAACGATATACCGCTGGCTGCTTTTCAAAGAACAAGCTAGTGAACTCAGCCTAACACAAAGAATGAGAATGATGGTGACCCCCTTGTAGCTGAGACAATAACATCCTGATGGGTGTTCTAACCTCTCAAGAACAATAAAATGTTTGGACTTCACATTGATGTGGTGCAGAATTCGCACCGGTTTCTGTGCGATTTCCACACCGCATCATGATCGCACCCCGTTCATGCGAACCGCTGTGGGGGTGTATGTTAACAACACCCCGAAATTGGGTCGCAAAAAGCGGTATGATGTGCAGAATCGGATTGCAGGAGTGTGAATACCCAAGCGATCCGATTCCAGTGTGGGCAAAAAAATGGGTTTTGCACTATTTTGGTGCGGATGCGGTGCGTTCTGAGCCATACAAAACATATTATTATTATTATTATACAGTATTTATATAGCGCTAAAAGGTTTGCTCAGCGCTGTACATTATAGTGGGGGACAGAACATGTGACAATACAGTACAATACAATACACGAGGGGTTCGAGGGCCCTGCTCTTTCGAGCTTACAATCTAGGAGGGAGGGGATGGTGGCACAGGAGGAAGTGGCTGTGGGGAATGGAGTGGTAGGAGGAGTGGAGGAGATCGGCTGTTAGGTGAGGGCGGGGTAGGCTTCCCTGAAGAGATGGGTTTTCAGGGTGCGCCTAAAGGTGAGGAGGGTAGGTGACAGTCTGATGGATGGGGGTAGTGAGTTCCAAAGGATGGGGAAGTCCTGGAGAAGTCCTGCAGTCAGGTATGGGTGGAGGAGACCAGGAGCGAAGATTACGGGTTGGGTGGTATTTGGGTATTAGGTTGGTGAGGTAGTTTGGGGCAGCAGTATGAATGGCTTTGTATGTCAGTGTTAGTAGTTTGAATTTAATGCGTTGGGCAATCGCAAGCCAGTGGAGGGAATGACAGAGGGGGGTGGAGCCCAGCGGAGGGAATGACGGGGGGGTGGAGCCCAGCGGAGGGAATGACGGGGGGGTGGAGCCCAGCGGAGGGAATGACGGGGGGGTGGAGCCCAGCGGAGGGAATGACAGAGGGGGGGTGGAGCCCAGCGGAGGGAATGACAGAGGGGGGGTGGAGCTCAGCGGAGGGAATGACAGAGGGGGGGTGGAGCCCAGCGGAGGGAATGACAGAGGGGGGGTGGAGCCCAGCGGAGGGAATGACAGAGGGGGGGTGGAGCCCAGCGGAGGGAATGACAGAGGGGGGGTGGAGCCCAGCGGAGGGAATGACAGAGGGGGGGTGGAGCCCAGCGGAGGGAATGACAGAGGGGGGGTGGAGCCCAGCGGAGGGAATGACAGAGGGGGGGTGGAGCCCAGCGGAGGGAATGACAGAGGGGGGGTGGAGCCCAGCGGAGGGAATGACAGAGGGGGGGTGGAGCCCAGCGGAGGGAATGACAGAGGGGGGGTGGAGCCCAGCGGAGGGAATGACAGAGGGGGGGTGGAGCCCAGCGGAGGGAATGACAGAGGGGGGGTGGAGCCCAGCGGAGGGAATGACAGAGGGGGGGTGGAGCCCAGCGGAGGGAATGACAGAGGGGGGGTGGAGCCCAGCGGAGGGAATGACAGAGGGGGGGTGGAGCCCAGCGGAGGGAATGACAGAGGGGGGGTGGAGCCCAGCGGAGGGAATGACAGAGGGGGGGTGGAGCCCAGCGGAGGGAATGACAGAGGGGGGGTGGAGCCCAGCGGAGGGAATGACAGAGGGGGGGTGGAGCCCAGCGGAGGGAATGACAGAGGGGGGGTGGAGCCCAGCGGAGGGAATGACAGAGGGGGGGTGGAGCCCAGCGGAGGGAATGACAGAGGGGGGGTGGAGCCCAGCGGAGGGAATGACAGAGGGGGGGTGGAGCCCAGCGGAGGGAATGACAGAGGGGGGGTGGAGCCCAGCGGAGGGAATGACAGAGGGGGGGTGGAGCCCAGCGGAGGGAATGACAGGGGGGGGTGGAGCCCAGCGGAGGGAATGACAGGGGGGGGTGGAGCCCAGCGGAGGGAATGACAGGGGGGGGTGGAGCCCAGCGGAGGGAATGACAGAGGGGGGTGGAGCCCAGCGGAGGGAATGACAGAGGGGGGTGGAGCCCAGCGGAGGGAATGACAGAGGGGGGGTGGAGCCCAGCGGAGGGAATGACAGAGGGGGGGTGGAGCCCAGCGGAGGGAATGACAGAGGGGGGGTGGAGCCCAGCGGAGGGAATGACAGAGGGGGGGTGGAGCCCAGCGGAGGGAATGACAGAGGGGGGGTGGAGCCCAGCGGAGGGAATGACAGAGGGGGGGTGGAGCCCAGCGGAGGGAATGACAGAGGGGGGGTGGAGCCCAGCGGAGGGAATGACAGAGGGGGGGTGGAGCCCAGCGGAGGGAATGACAGAGGGGGGGTGGAGCCCAGCGGAGGGAATGACAGAGGGGGGGTGGAGCCCAGCGGAGGGAATGACAGAGGGGGGGTGGAGCCCAGCGGAGGGAATGACAGAGGGGGGGTGGAGCCCAGCGGAGGGAATGACAGAGGGGGGGTGGAGCCCAGCGGAGGGAATGACAGAGGGGGGGTGGAGCCCAGCGGAGGGAATGACAGAGGGGGGGTGGAGCCCAGCGGAGGGAATGACAGAGGGGGGGTGGAGCCCAGCGGAGGGAATGACAGAGGGGGGGTGGAGCCCAGCGGAGGGAATGACAGAGGGGGGGTGGAGCCCAGCGGAGGGAATGACAGAGGGGGGGTGGAGCCCAGCGGAGGGAATGACAGAGGGGGGGTGGAGCCCAGCGGAGGGAATGACAGAGGGGGGGTGGAGCCCAGCGGAGGGAATGACAGAGGGGGTGGCAGATGTGGAGCGGTTGGTGAGGTGGATGAGTCTGGCCGCTGAGTTCAGGATAGACTGAAGCGGGGATAGCCTGTGTTGAGGTAGGCCGGTGAGGAGGGAGTTGCAGTAGTCCAGACGTGAGATAATAAGGGAGTGAACGAGTAGTTTAGTAGTGTCCGGGGTTAGGAACTAACGTATTTTGGAGATGTTGCGGAGGTGGAGCCTGCATGAGTTTGCCAACGATTGGACATGGGGTTGGAAGGACAGGTTTGAGTCTAGAGTGACACCCAGGACTTCAGCTTGTGGGGTGGGACTGATGGTGGCATATGGCTCAAATTGCACCGCATTGAAATCGCATGTGCTTTGCGGTGCGGTTCCCGTGTGAATCACATGTGATGTCCCGCACCGCATCAGTGTGAACCCAGACAAGTGTAATAACAGCATATAAGGGGCAGCAAGCAATCTGATTCCCACCTAGAATGATCTGACCACAGATGGACCTATCTCCTCCTACCCAGGACCTAGTGACCATGGATCAATGGACAAAGCCCAGCCTACCCAGGACCTAGTGACCATGGATCAATGGACAAAGCCCAGCCTACACAGGACCTAGTGACCATGGATCAATGGACAAAGCCCAGCCTACCCAGGACCTAGTGACCATGGATCAATGGACAAAGCCCAGCCTACCCAGGACCTAGTGACCATGGATCAATGGACAAAGCCCAGCCTACCCAGGACCTAGTGACCATGGATCAATGGACAAAGCCCAGCCTACCCAGGACCTAGTGACCATGGATCAATGGACAAAGCCCAGCCTACCCAGGACCTAGTGACCATGGATCAATGGACAAAGCCCAGCCTACCCAGGATACAGACAGGACATTACACCCGGGAAGGGACCTGTCAGTATAGGAAACACACATCATGGCTGCTATAGGCTGACGAACACAAACATGTGGAGGAGGACTGTTTACTATAGGCCACAATTCAGCAAACAGCCCGCTAAGCAGTCAGCTGGTGTATTGGTGAACACTCGGGAATGACGTCTTCCCACCTGCACCAGTGAAAGGACTGACACCTTCCAGCCAGGGTGTCGGTCGGTACGTGGCAGTTACTTACAGTTTCAGGTTCTCGTAGAGCAGCGCCATGGTCCACCAACGTTCACAGACTGACACGACGGAATGCCACACAGAGAATGTATACGCCGGTCCCGAACACAACCGGAGCCAGTGCAAGCAAGTCACATTCTGCACTGAACACCAACTTCCTCTGACGTCACCAAGAGCCGACGTTTCATCTACGGTGGCTGAGAAGGATCCGGGGCTTGGACGCCTCAGTGCTGGAGGGAGCTGCCAGTGTGCTGTCTGTACTGAGGACAGGGACATGGGCGCTGAGCAGGGGCGGACTGACAACTCACGGGGCCCCCGGGCAATAGGGGATCATGGGGTCCCTGTGTCCTTGCCAAAACTCAAAAAAGCCTATGAAAAAGGTACCAGGGGCATCTCATGGGGCCCCCTACTGACCCCGGGCCCTCGGGCAATGCCCGAGTTTCCAAATGGTCAGTCCGCCCCTGGTTGATACATTTCATGCACAATCTATTTGCTATGTTTGTAAACTGTGTGGCTTGGATCAGGGCGGGCTGACAACTTTTGGGGCCCCCGGGCCATAGGGGATCATGGGGCCCCTCTGTCCTCACTCACACCCAATAAAGCCTATGAAAAAAACAATGAAAGGTACCAGGGGTCCCCTACTGACCCCGGGCCCTCGGGCAGTGCCCGATTGTGCTCAAATGGTCAGTCTGCCCCTGGCGCTGAGGGAATGAACAATCCTTCCTTTTATATTCATATTCAGCACTGTGGCTAAATGGTTAGCACTTCTGCCTGGCAGTACGCGGGTCGTTGGTTCAAATCCCAACCACGGCACCACCGGCCTGGAGTTTGCATGTTCTCCGCGTGCCTGAGTGGGTTTCCTCTGGGTACTCCGGTTTCCTCCCACACTTCAAAGACATGCTGGAAGGTGAATTGGATCCTGTCTAAATTGGCCCTAGTATGTGTATGTATGAATGTGAGTTAGGGACCTTGGATTGTACACCCCTTGAGGGTTAGGGACCTTGGATTGTATGCCCCTTGAGGGTTAGGGACCTTGGATTGTACGCCCCTTGAGGGTCAGGGACCTTGGATTGTACACCCCTTGAGGGTTAGGGACCTTGGATTGTACGCCCCTTGAGGGTCAGGGACCTTGGATTGTACGCCCCTTGAGGGTTAGGGACCTTAGATTGTACGCCCCTTGAGGGTTAGGGACCTTGGATTGTACGCCCCTTGAGGGTTAGGGACCTTAGATTGTACGCCCCTTGAGGGTTAGGGACCTTGGATTGTACGCCCCTTGAGGGTCAGGGACCTTGGATTGTATGCCCCTTGAGGGTCAGGGACCTTGGATTGTACGCCCCTTGAGGGTTAGGGACCTTAGATTGTACGTCCCTTGAGGGTTAGGGAGCTTAGATTGTACACCCCTTGAGGGTTAGGGACTGATGAGAATGTACAATATATATATGTAAAGTGCTGCGTAAAATTGATGATGTTATATAAGTACATGAAATAAATAAATATTCTCATTTTAAGAAATGTTAACTGCCTGGATGTCCCTGGACCATTTTGTGGACTGAAAGCTATATTTACACCTAGAAGCAGATATTTATGATATTGTAGCTTCCCAGTTCTTAGGTAAGAAGACAGGAGTTTCCTTTTGTAGGCCTCCATTGGGGGGGTTATAAGAAATGGCCGTCCCCACACAGATCATAATACGTTCCATTTCACACAGGAGTGATACTGATGCGTTTTAGAACACATTGAATCACATGATGTTTTTTTTCTGTGGCTGTTCACATACGGGTTGGGCAAGAAGTGGAAACACTACATGATTTTCAGGTGTGAAAGTGACGCCATGTTTTGCATTGAAAGCGGAAGTGATATTATTATTATACAGGATTTATATAGCGCCAAAAGTTTGCTCAGCGCTTTACAATATAACAGGAGACAATACAGTTCAATACAAGAGGGTTAGGAGGGCCCTGATCCTGGGAGCTTACAATCTAAGAGGGAGGGGCTGGGTGGTACAAAAGGTAATAACTGTGGGGCATGAACTGATAGGAGGAATAGAAGATTCCATTATTAGCTGAGGGCAGGATAGGCTTCCCTGAAGAGACAGGTTTTCAGAGATTGCCTAAAAGTGAGCAGAGTAGGCGATAGTCTGATAAATTGGGGTAGAGAGTTCCAGTGGATGGGGGAAGCTCTAGAGACGTCCTGGAGATGAGCCTTGAAGGAGGAGACAAGGGAGCTAGAGAGCAGGAGGTTGTGTGAGGAGTGGAGAGTACGGTTTGGGTGATATTTGGAGACAAGATTGGTGATGTAATTTGGGGCAGAGTTATAAATGGCTTTATATGTTATTAAGTGTTGTTGCATGGCGACCACTTACTGTTATCTCACATATATATTATTATTATTATAGCCAAATTTACCACGCTAACTCCTCCCACAGTTTTTACACTACATAGACAGTAATATACCGAAACGTGCGGATTGTTCCTGATTGGTGTGCTATTACTTTGTGGAACGTTTCGCCGAATGGTTCACGAAATATCGCCGTTTTTGTGGTGAAATTGGTCCAATAAGAATGAATGGTGGAATGTTCAAAGCTAGAGTGGGAGCTGACAAAAGCTAGAGTGTGAGCTGAAAAATCAGGACATGATTTCTAAACTGCCATCACTCCCTCATTTTCAAACCCACCTACACAAATCTTATATCAAAACGTTCAGCTATCCCTGCTGCCATTAAAAATGTCCACGGCTAAGCCATAGTCCTGATAGTTTTCACAATATGACCATTTGTTTGTAACTCACGCCGTCCATTGACATTCATTGAAACTCCACTCTAGCCACCTCAGATTTGAAGGGCAATTTCTAAACTGCGACTGTGCCTTCATTTTTCAGAGACATACTATGCATCAAAATGTAGGTCTGGGTCTTGTGATCTCACAATATAAAGCTCTTCGCTGTAGGACTTATAATTTTTAAACTACAACCGTTTGAAGATGGCAACCGTCAGTGAAGTGAGCAAGTTGGAGCAGTTTGTTTTTAACTGCTCTTCTCTGCCCTTGCTGTAGAGTGAGTTGCCATAGGAACCCAGGTGTGTGAGCAGGCAGCAGACAGTTACTCTCCCAACTCCAGCTGTAGACTACTGGTGGAGGCAAGAACACTTCACACAATTTCCCCAGAAATTGTAGCTTTTCTAGTTGTTAACGCTTTGAATTTTATCCGTTCGGCAATGGGAAGCCAGTGGAGGGATTGGCAGAGAGGGGTGGAGGACACTGAGTGGAGGCCAGTGGAGGGATTGGCAGAGAGGGGTGGAGGACACTGAGTGGAGGCCAGTGGAGGGATTGGCAGAGAGGGGTGGAGGACACTGAGTGGAGGCCAGTGGAGGGATTGGCAGAGAGGGGTGGAGGACACTGAGTGGAGGCCAGTGGAGGGATTGGCAGAGAGGGGTGGAGGACACTGAGTGGAGGCCAGTGGAGGGATTGGCAGAGAGGGGTGGAGGACACTGAGTGGAGGCCAGTGGAGGGATTGGCAGAGAGGGGTGGAGGACACTGAGTGGAGGCCAGTGGAGGGATTGGCAGAGAGGGGTGGCAGATATGGAATGGTTAGTAAAGTGGATAGGTCTGGCAGCAGCATTCATGATAATGAATGTAACTTTCTTTTGCTTCCACTGAGACGCCTAGATAACAGGTTTGAAGTCCTGTGAAGAGATTGAGCTCTGCAGTCACATTCGCAGCAGTTGTTTTTTTATTCCAGGTCACAATCTTGAAATCAAAAAAGACAACAATGTCCTTTTGTCTCTTTTGGTCAGCTGACCATGTCAACCGCGCTTATGCTTATCAGACGTTTTCCCGGAAACTGTATATGCTGTCATAACCTCTTGATACTGTACCTTGCGACATGGCAAATACATTGCTATAGATGTGACAAAAAATTATAAAAAGGGATATAAATGAATAAAAAATGAATCAAATTCTAAGAAAAAATAAAGTCCCAATGTAGAAAAGTCCCAGTAAAGGTGACTTCAGGCGGCCGTGCACACTGACCAGAGGTGCATGCAATGTGGCAGAGATGGAATTCAGGACGTAGTCATCATGGAAAAAGGGGGGTAGATGTAATCCCTGGATCAATGAAAATCCTCAGACCAAAGCAGCACAGGATCCACTAGACAGCAAGGAAGAAATCACAGCTCCACCAGAGAAAACCACCACTCCTCCACTGCACATCAACGGTATCTAGGAGGAGATACTCCCAGAACTTGGTGAGTAAAGACCTTTAAGGAATTTTTAGGGATCCTAAACCCTCTTTGGTGCCACGCTAGGGAAAATCTTCACCCTCCGAATAGACTAGCAGCCAGACACAGCGTCCTACGGCGAGCCGGAGGAGCAAACCTCGTGCAGGCGGAGAATGCGCGAATCGGAAGTGACCTGAAGAGTCACTATGAGGGTTTAGGATCTCTAAAAATTCCTTAAAGGTCTTTTACTCACCAAGTTCTGGGAGTATCTCCTCCTAGATACCGTTGATGTGCAGTGGAGGAGTGGTGGTTTTCTCTGGTGGAGCTGTGATTTCTTCCTTGCTGTCTAGTGGATCCTGTGCTGCTTTGGTCTGAGGATTTTCATTGATCCAGGGATTACATCTACCCCCCTTTTTCCATGATGACTACGTCCTGAATTCCATCTCTGCCACATTGCATGCACCTCTGGTCAGTGTGCACGGCCGCCTGAAGTCACCTTTACTGGGACTTTTCTACATTGGGACTTTATTTTTTCTTAGAATTTGATTCATTTTTTATTCATTTATATCCCTTTTTATAATTTTTTGTCACATCTATAGCGCTGCACTTTAAATTTATATTCATGTGAGGAATTTTTTGGTTGTCCTGTGTGTTTCAGCTGCTTGTCCATTTTAAAAGCGCTCACTTTTTTGTTTTCTGTTTCATGGCAAATACATTGCCAACTTCAGTCACAGAGACGCCAGCTAAGCGGGCACCAACAATTTGCCCTTTTTGAAGCTCAGCAAGCTCTGACATGCAAAGCAGGCAATGACAAAAGTGAGGCTTCTCACCTTTTAGCTAGGTCTCATCACACAGCAGAAGCAGAAGAATGTTACATCACTTCCACTTTCACACCTGCACATCATGTAGTGCAGGGGTCCTCTAACTACGGCCCGCGGGCCACATGCAGCCTGCCGAGGACATTTATCCGGCCCGCCAGGCAGGGGCGTATCTGCTGCGAGGCAAGGGACTAGGGTTTGGCAGGTCGGGAGAGCTCGGCAGGGCTCGGGCGGGAGGCAGGAGGGCGGGATCAGCAATTCTAGAATGGGAAGGTGGGCTTGGCTTATGAACCCGCACCACTCACCTGGCCTCTCTGCAGCCAGCCGGCCATCTATTCTGATCAGTGCATGCAACCGTCACAGCCGGAGGACGGAGCCTAGAGCTGACCATGAAAAGGGGGAACAAAAGAGGAGACTCCATCACTGCATGTCGGGTATCACGGCCACGGACCCTAGATAAGTGCAATAGATGATCGATCTCCTCCCTCTCTTTCCCCCCTCTCTCCCTCCCCCCTGCTCTCTCTCCCCCTTCCTCTCTTTCTCTCCTCTCTTTCTCTCCCCCCCTCCTCTTTCTCCCCCCCCCCTCTCTCCCCCCTCCTCTCTCTCCCCCCCTCCTCTTTCTCCCCCCCTCCTCTCTCCCCCCCTCCTCTCTCTCCCCCCCTCCTCTCACTCCCCCCCTTCTCTCTCTCTCTCCCCTCCTTATCCCCTCCCCTCTCTCTCTTTACATTGTGCACAGATCTGACCCAACAAGGTGTCCTGCATTTACCGTATATTTCGCTCCATAAGACACACTTGGGGGGAAATGTCTGTGCATCTTATAGAGCGGCCAGCCTAGTATTCCCGCCGCCGTTGTATGTCTGCAGTCTCTGGTCATCTCCTGTTCTGTGTCCACATTTGTTCATAGTTTTTTTTTTAAACTATAGTCCGGCCCTCCAACTGTCTGAAGGACAGTGACCTGGCCCCCTGTTTAGAAAGTTTGAGTACCCCTGATTTAGTGTTTCCATTTTTTTGTCTAACCCCTGTATTTCTATACATATAGAGAGAGAGCCAGCTGCTTCACTAAGAATAGAGAGTGAAACACTGGCTGCAGCTGCTCTCTGTAGTTGCTGCCCTTTGGTGCTGAACTGGTTCACGCAGATCTTCAGAGCCCCACCCCCCATAATTTCTTTTGTTATCCCCTGCTTACCAGGGGGTTGTTTTCTGCAAAAGTCAGATACTCACCCACCCAGCGGGTGCAGCGTTGTCCAGCTGAGATTCTCTTCTGTTTTGCCACTGCTCTGTCTTGTTCCGCCTTGCTTTGTTGTGACATCATCAATAGGCGCTGGCTTTTCCGTGTTCAACCGGTGGGCCTACCGATGACGCAGTGCTAGGCTCACTCCTCCTTCTTTATTGAATAGAAAGACAATGCCTCTCGCACGTCGCATATCCCAGAAGGCAAAGAGTGTATAGTGCACAGGGGAGTGGCCTGAATTTTTCTTTAAATGTAAAAACAAAACGCTATTTAAGAGTAGAAGGGGCAGAGAGGAGGGAAGATTGCCTAGAAGGTGAAGATGCACTTTAACAGCTATACCAGCAAGAGGAGTGTTCAGAATGAGTCAGGGAGCACTGCATTGTGGGCATTGTAGTCCAGAGGAGAGAGACTCTACTGTAATCAAGAGCTGTTGAACTGCATTTCCTAGAGATTGCCAGGAGGAGGGAGAGGAACTGCATTTTCTCAGGTTGTACAGAACATAGCTTCCTCTTGCTGTGGAGGAGACTGAAGAGTGCATCACCACTGCTGCATATTGATGGCCTTATTGGGATCCGGAGTGCTGGGGTCACCTGGGTGCAGAGCAGAGAGTGGACTAATCATTGTGTGGGACCAGATGGTCTTGGACTTGAGGTACAGAACAGAACTCAAATTGCCGAGCAGCTTCTGCTGCGGTAGCGTAACACATGGAGTTTCTCATCTGGGATATCTCTGTTCTACAAGCAAGTTACCAAGACAATGAGCCAGAAAACAGCCAACATGGATTCTGGTGCCGCGATCCAATGATATGAGGAGCAGAAGGGCAGACTGGAGTCAAGCACGGTGGCCAATATTCCTGGAGACACCTGGACAGAAGAGCATACAGTGCCTTGAAAAAGTCATACTCCTTGAAATTTTCCACGTTTTGTCATGTTACAACTAAAAATGTAAATGTATTTTATTGGGATTGTATGTTATTGACCAACACAAAGTGGCACATATATGTGAAGTGGAAGGAAAATGATAAATGGTTTTCAAAATTTTTTACAAATATCTGAAAAGTGTGGCGTGCATTTGTATTCAGCCCCCTTTACTCTGATACCCCTAACTAAAATCTAGTGGAACCAATTGCCTTCTTAAGTCACCTAATTAGTAAATAGAGCCAACCTGTGTGTAATTTAATTTCAGTATAAATACAGCTGTACTGTGAAGCCCTCAGAGGTTTCTTAGAAAACATAAGTGAACAAACAGCATCACGAAGGCCCAGGAACACACCTGACAGGTCAGGATTAACGTTGTGGAGAAGTTTAACCGCTTAAGGACTGCCCTATAGCAGATATATTGCTACATGGTGGTATATATATACGTGATTTTGCATTTCCAGGTAAGAGTCGTGCGGCCGCGGATGTCAATCACCGGGTCCCGGCTGGTAATTACCCACCGCGCCCGGTGGTTAGCAAGCATCTATGACGGAGAGGAAGACTGTTTTGTTTACAAACAATCTTCCTCCCTGTCAGCTCAAGCACACTGCTTGGGATGGCTGCGCACAGTACAGCCATCCCGATCAGTGTGCTTACAGTGAAGAACACTCCCCCTAGTAAAACACACACAGCACAGTACACAGTTAACTCTTTGATCACCCCTCACATTAACCCCTTCCTGCCCAGTGCCATTAGTACAGTGTCAGTGTTTTTATTTAGCACAGATCACTGGAGATGTCAGTGACACCAAGTTAGTCCCCCCCAGTGTCAGAATGTCCGCCACAGTCCTGCTAAAAGTCGCTGACCACCGCCTTTACTAGTAGGAAAAAAAAATCCCATTATCTATACCGCCATTTGTAAACGCTATAACTTTCACGTAAACCAATTCATTTGCACGTATTAGGATTTTTTTTTTTTTTTTTTTTAGCAAAGACATGTCACAGAATACATTTTGGCATAAATTTATAACAAAATTTGAGTTTTTACATTTTTTACAGGACATGTTTATTAGCAAAAAGTCGAAAATATTTTTTTTTTCTCAAAATTGTCAGTCTTTTTTTGCTTATAGTGCAAAAAATAAAAATGCACATGCAATCAAATGCCACCGAAAGAAAGCTCAATTTGTGGGGAAAAAAGGACGCAAATTTCATTTGGGTGCAGCATTGCATGACCACGCAATTGTCAGTTAAAATAACGTAGCGTCATAACACAAAAAGTGGCCAGGTCATGAAGGGGGGTAAATCCTCAGGAGGGCAAGTGGTTAAATAGGCATAATCCATACAGGGTTACAGGTAACCCAAAAAGGGGGGGTATGAAGGTTAACGCGTTTCGAAGGGTGCTCCCTTCGAGACGCGTTAGCCTTCATACCCCCCCCCCCTTTTTTAGTTACCTGTAACCCTGTTTGGATTATGGTTACTTATGCCTGTTATACAACCATTTTGTGAGTATATTTCCTTATTAATAAAATTAGTCACTATTTTTTGAGGTAATGCGTAAGGTTTGTGCGCTCTTTCTTTCATCTTCCTCTACAGTTTTATTAAGCTTCCCCAGCTTCATGATAGAGCTGCACAACCTCTGATCACCAGTGGATGAATACACAACACGCTGCTTGTCACTAACGCCTGTTTGATCTGAGTCCTTGAGCGCAGGAGATAATGGATCTTTGGGCAAGTGGTTAAAGCAGGGTTAGGTTATAAAAAAATATCCCAATCTTTGAACATCTCACAGAACACTGTTCAATCTGTCATCCGAAAATGGAAAGAGTAATGCACAACTGCAAACCTACCAAGACATGGCCGTCCACCTAAACTGACAGGGTGGGCAAGGAGAACATTAATCAAAGAAGCAGCCAAGAACCATGGTAACTCTGGAGGAGCTGCAAAGATTCACAGCTCAGGAGGGAGAATCTGGATTCTATAATCAGAAGGACTGATAGAATAATTTGTCACCAGGATCGCCTCAACCAAATGGTTTGCTGTCTCCCTGGTGTCAGGGTTTGGCATGTGGTAGACCGGGTTGATAAATTACTGGGAGGGGCTGGGCGTGGCCAAGTTGTCTTGGTTCATGTTGGAACCAGTGACAGAATACATGGAAGGTAGAGACTCCTTAAGAATCAATTTAAAGAACTAGGCTGCAAGTTGAAGGGAAGGACCTCCAAGGTGATATTCTCTAAAATATTACCTGTGCCATGCGCAACTCAGGAAAGATTTCAATGCATGGCTGAAGACCTGGTGTGGAAGGATTTGGGTTTCTAGAGCACTGGGCTGACTTTTCATTGGGGTGCAACCTATATGCTAGATATGGTCTACACCAGGGGCGGACTGACCATTGGGGAACTCGGGCCCTCCCCGAGGGCCCGGGGTCAGTAGGGGGCCCCATGAGATGTCTCTACTACCTTGCATAGGCTTTTTCCTTCCTAATCCTGATTGACACCAGGCTCAGAGAGAGGCCTTCATTTAAGGAGCGTCTGCGTAGGCCTCTCAACCGATTGGCACCTATGTTTTTTGTCCCACCCGTGCCTCCCTCTCCTCCCACGCCTCCTGGGTATGGCTTGTCTGGTGGTGAGCCCATGCAGCTGGGGTTTGCTCGCCTTTCCGAGGGGGAGCGGGCCTCTCAGCGTCGGGAGGGTCGCTGCGTGTACTGTGGTCTCCGTGGGCATTTTTGGCAGTCCTGTCTGGTCCGTCCGGGAAAATGATCGCACCTGAGATCCTGTCGGGGGCAGATCTTGGGTGGAGTTTCCTCGTCCCCAGTTTCCCGTAAAGATAAACCGCTAATCACCGTTGTCCTCTCTTGGCCGGGAGGCTCGGTGACGGCCCAGGCGTTGGTAGACTCTGGTGCTGGCGGGTTGTTTATGGACAGTTTGTTTGCTGCCCAGTACTCCATTCCTCTGCAGCCTCGAGTTACTCCATTGGTCCTCGAGGCGATAGATGTCAGGCCCCTGCAACCGTCGCAGGTTACCCACGAGACCCTGCTGGTTGAAGTTGCTATTGGGGCTGTTCACAAGGAATTGGCCTGTTTCCAGGTAATTTCTTCCCCGCACTATTCCGTGGTTTTTGGGCTATCCCTGGCTCCAGAAGCACAATCCGAGCTTTGATTGGCGGTCGGCCGAGATTCTCTCATGGTCGCCACATTGTGGGGCCAGTTGCATCCGTGGACCTGTGAAGGTGTTGTGCGCCTCCTCGGACTCGGTGTTGCCTACTGAATATGGGGAGTACCTGGACGTGTTTGACAAGGTGCGCGCCGGTGCTCTGCCTCCTCATCGTCCATACAATTGTGCCATAGCTTTACAACCCGGTGCCACTCCTCCGTGTGGCAGGATGTATCCTCTTTCGGTTGCAGAGAATCAGGCCATGGAGGAGTACGTTGAGGATGCGCTTTCCCGGGGGCACATTCGCAAGTCTACTTCCCCAGCAGGAGCTGGCTTTTTCTTCGTGAAAAAGAAGGGCGGTGAGCTAAGACCCTGCATTGATTTTAGGGGTCTCAATCGAATCACGATTAAAAATGCTTATCCAATTCCATTGATTACCGAGTTGTTTGACCGTCTCAAGGGAGCAACGATCTTTACTAAACTCGACCTTAGGGCTGCGTACAACCTAGTACGGATCAAGGAGGGCGACGAGTGGAAGACCGCGTTCAACACCAGAACCGGCCACTATGAATACCTCTTCGCATTTATTTTATCGGTCATGCTGGAAAATCCACAAAAAACGGACGTCTTTCGTGGACATTGGTGGCAGCATCGGCAACGGGGCCGATTTTTCATTTATCGGCCCGTCTATGGCCTGCCTAAAACCCTGGCCAATAGACTGAATGCGTTAATTCCCTACGTTAATTGATAAAGATCAAGTAGGTTTTGTGCCTCGATGCCAGACGGCTGATAATATATGGCGCTCTATTCTAATCAGTCACTTCGCTCGCATGCGGTCCCATGATCTTATGTTTTTGTCCTTGGATATGACTAAAGCCTTTGATACTCTTTCTTGGACTTATTTGCAGAGGGCCTTGCAGAGATGGGTTGTAGGAGATGATTTTCTTCAGTGGATTTATAGACTTTATAGTACTCCGTCTGCTATCATGGGGTTTAATCTTCTCGGTTTCCAATTAGGGGTGATACACATCAGGGTTGTCCCCGTCTCCTCTTCTTTTTATCATGGCCCTAGAACCCCTCGTTGTTCATATTTGACTTCATTCGGGACATTTCGGGCCTTGAGTTCGTGGGGTTACATCATAAGATTGCACTGTTTGCAGACGATATCCTGATGTATCTCTCTTCTCCATTTGTTTCTCTCCCTAATCTCCTGTCACTTCTGTCTGATTTTGCTCAACTCTCGGGTTTACATGTAAATCCTACGAAGTCAGTGGCTATGAACATTCAATCCCAATTTCCCTTTTCAATGGACCTCCTCAATTCCTTATTTGGGAGTTAAACTTACTCCTTCTCATGATTTGTTATATCAGGCAAATATTCCTCCTCTACTTTCTCAGCTAACCAAGTTGATCTCTTCTTGGCAATCCATGACCTTATCCCGGTTTGGTAGGGATCAAGCGATTAAAATGACCTACCTTCCCAAATTACGTTATCCTTTTCGAGTGCTCCCTTTTCGGATTCCAACTCATATACTCAGTATTTTACAACGTAACATTTGCGATTTGTATAGGCTTCGGGATGTCCCCGCTTGTCTAAGCAGTTGCTTTACTGACCACACATTTGGGGTGGTCTTGGTCTCGTGAACTTTCATCACTATTATATTGCGGCCCAAGTTACTCCTCTTATTCAGCTTTTTTCTGAGATTTGCTCTTGTGGGCCTTGGTAGACACTTTGCACATGCATCCCCTTTTGCCTTCTGCTTTGCCCTGGCTTCCTCCATCCTCATGGCCTAAACTGTTGAATCCTGTCCTGGCTCATTCCTTGAAAATTTGGGACTAATGTAAGTATTTGGCGGGTCTACTTTCCCTGCATTTACCTATCCTACAGCTATTCAACTGTCTGCTTTTTCCCCCAGGAGATTCTGATAAGATGGCCTTTCATTGGTGGATAACCCATGGTTTTACGACTGTTCACGCGTTGATTGCAGGGCAGGGTATGTGTACATTCGTGCAGCTTCGAGAGAGTCATGCTGTTCTTCCCTCGGAGATATTTAGTTATTTGCAAATATGTCATTTTGTTGCACCTTTGATTCATAGATGGGATTCACCCTGCACCTTCTCTGGTTTTGAATCGCTTTGTAAGGTGTCGGCTTCCACTAAAGGTGCCCTCTCTCATATTTATTTATCAATCCGGTATCATATGGCTGAGCCTTTACCTACCTACTGTGTACAATGGAGTGTGGAGCTTCAGACGGAAATTTCTGTTGAGGATTGAGGGCCTATGTGGCAAGTGGTTTCTTGATTAATATACCGGCATTAGAGAATTCCTATAAAGTGATTTTGAGATGGTATTTTACTCCATCTCGATTAGCTAAATTTGTACCAGATCATGACTCTGTTTTCGTGGTTGTTCTCTAGAGGGTACGATGCTGCATATTTGGTGGACCTGTCCAATGGCCTGCCGCTTGTGGACTAGGCTTTAAAATCTTATATATTCAGTTACGTCTATTAACCTCAAAAAAGACCCTATTGAAGCCTTAATTTTTAGGCCACTCTGTGGCCTACCTCATAAACCTCGCTCACTGGTCATTTTTTTTTTTTTATGGCTACTAAGAAGACTATTGCCGGCTCTTGGAAGTCCCCCACTTTACAATTTGAGGAAGTCAGGTCTAAGATCCAAGGCTTCTTTATCAATGAAAAATTGACGGTAGTATTGGAGGATAATCATGATAAGTTTCTCTCAGTTTGGCAACCTTGGGTGGATTACCACCCATTTTCCTGTTTTACCACGAAGCTCACTAATCTTTGAAGTGTTGGGATTTGCCCTTTCCATCCCCCAATGTGGGGGTCGTATCTCTCGGGCTCTCCCCCCAGGCGAACTTCTTTTCTTTGCTGGTCTGTTTCTTTCTGTTCTCTTCCTCCTTTTTTTTTTTTTGCTCTGTCTTTTCTGGAGTGGGAGGGGGCTGGGGTTCTTGACCCCTTGGCCCTCTCTGGATTTTCTCGTACTTTTTTTTCCCTTTCTCTCTTCAGCCACGTGGTTTGTTTAAAATAGACCAATTTCTTACCATTTGTTGTTGTTGTTATCTGATAGTTCTATGGTTCTCAGTGATAATATTTCCTTACGGGGGCGAGGCTCTCTTAGTGTTTTATGATGCCTTTCTTGAATGTATCTTTTATATTTTATAACGTGATTGTGGTCTTCGCGACCCTCTGTTTTATAAGTGTTATCCAGACCCCGGTGTGGGGCTTATATGTGTATTCCTGTGTTTCTGTACAATGTTTCCTTGTCCTCTATTGTCTGCTGTAGCTTTGTATCATGCGATTTTTCATGGTTTGTATGTCTTTCACCACGTTTAATAAAATGTTTGGTACAAGAAAAATTCAACATCTCAGAAAATTAGAATATTACATAAAACCAATAAAAAAAAGGGTTTTTTAATACAGAAATGTTGGCTTACTGAAAAGCATGTCCATGTATAGTATAGTATGCACTCAATACTTGGTTGGGGCACCTTTTTTGCATGAATTACTGAATGAATGCGGCGTGGCATGGAGTCGATCAGCCTATGGTACTGCTGAGGTGTTATGGAAGCTCAGGTTGCTTTGATAGGGGCCTTCAGCTCATCTGCATTGATGGGTCTGGTGTCTCTCATCTTCCTCTTGACAATACCCCACAGATTCTCTATCAGGTTTAGGCCAGACCAGTTTCCTGGCCAATCAAGCACAGTGATTCCACGGTCATTAAACCAGGTATTGGTACTTTTGGCAGTGTGGGAAAGTGCCAAGTCCAGCTGGAAAATGAAATCAGCATCTCCATAAAGCTGGTCAGCAGAGGGAAACATGAAGTGCTATAGAATTTCTTGGTAGAGAACTGTGCTGACTTTGGACTTGATAAATCACAGTGGACCAATTAATCTATATAATATATGTGTTTTACTTTCACCTGGTGATCTGGTGAAGTTTTTCTTTCTTTTTAACTTCTTTTAAGCAAAAGTAGCAGTTAGAGGACTGAGACAAATAATTTAAAAACACTGACAGGACTGCTTACAATGATTAGTATTAAACCTAAAGCTAGAAATGTAATACACTGCTCAAAAAAATTTAAAGGAACACTTTGAAAACACATCAGATTTCAAAGAGGAAAAATATGATGGATATCTATACTGATATGGACTGAGTAATGTGTTAGGAACGTAAGGATGCCCCATCGTTTGATGCGAATGAAAATTAGCAACCTACAGAGGACTGAATTCAAAGACACCCCGAAAATCAAAGGGAAAAATAATGCAGCAGGCTAATCCATTTTGCTGAAATTTAATTGCAGCAACACAAAATGGTACTCGGTAGTTTGTATAGCCCCCATGTGCTTGTATGCATGCTTGACAGCATCAGGGCAGCATAACGTTCTTCAAGGCTTCTCCAGACCTTTTCACGTCTGTCACATGTACTCAGGGTGAACCTGCTCTCATCTGTGAAAAGCACAGGACGCAAGTGGCAGACCTGCCAATTATGGTGTTCAATGGCAAATGCCAATCAAGCTCTTTGGTGCCAGGCAGTGAGCACAGGACCCACTAGAGAATGTCAGGCCCTCAGGCCACCCTCATGAAGTCTGTTTCTGATTGTTTGGTCAGAGACATTCACACCAGTGGCCTGCTGGAGGTCATTTTGTAGGGCTCTAGCAGTGCTCATCCTGTTCCTCCTTGCACAAAGTGAGCAGATACCAGTCATGCTGTTGGGCTAAGGACCTTCTACGACCCTGTTCTGCTCTCCTAGAGTAACTGGCTGTCTCCTGGAATCTCCTCCATGCTCCAGACTGTGCTGGGAGACACAGCAAACCTTCTGGCAATGGCACATATTGAGTAGGGAAAACAATGTCAGTGGCCTCCACGTGTAAAACCATTCCTGTTTGGGGGGTCGTCTCATTGTTGCCCATCTAGTGCACCTGTTAATTTAATTAACACCAAAGCAGCTGAAACTGATTAACAACCCCCTCTGCTACTTAACTGACCAGATCAATATCCCAGGAGTTCAATTGACTTGATGCTATACTCTGATTAAAAAGTGGTCCTTTAATTTTTGTGAGCAGTGTATATTGCAGCTTACCATTCCTTAACCAATTCAATACCGGGCAATTTTACACCTTCCTGCCCAGGCCAGTTTTCAGGTCTCAGCGCTCTCACACTTTGAATGACAATTGCGCGGTCATACAACATTGTACCCAAACTAAAATTTTATCATTTTCTTCACACAACTAGAGCTTTCTTTTAGTGGTATTTAATCACCACTGGGGTTTTTATTTTTTGCTAAATTAACAAAAAAAGACCAAAAATTTTGAAAAAAAAAAAAGTTTCTTTGTTACTGTTATAAAAGTTTGCAAATAAATAATTGTTCTTCATAAATTTAGGCCGAGATGTGTTCTACTACATGTCTTTGGTGAAAATAACCCAAATTAGGATGTATTTTTTAGTTTGTAGGAAAGTTATATAGTTCACAAACTATGGTATAGATCTGAATATTGATCAATCCTGAAGTACTGACGGCCAATCTAATTTCTTGAGGTCCAAGAATGTCAGAACAGTACAGATATCCCCAAATTACCCCTTTTTGCAGAGTAGACAGTCCGACGTACTTCATTAGAGGCATGGCGAGTTTTTTTGAAGTTGTATTTTTTTTGTCATAATTTTTCGGAAAATGAAAAAATTTAAAAAATTAGTTTCACAATTTTTTTTTACATATTGTCACCAGTGCAGTACAGCGTCATCATATAACGGGCATGGCGGTGATCAGGGACACTGACTGGTGACAGTATGAAAAAAAAAAAATATATATATATATTTTTTTTTTATTATTTTTTATTCAATTTTTTTTCTTTTTTTTAAGATTTTGTTTTCATATTTTACTATGACCAAAGTAGTACAATGTTACCATAGTAACATTGTACTACTTTGGGGAAGTGATCAGTATTTTTTTTTTTTTTTTTTTACACAATTTGCTTATAGCAAAGAATTACTTTGCTATAAGCAAGCATTTACCTGAATGACATCCATTCATTCGGGGTTTTTTTTTTTTGTGCTTAGCTGTGATTTGGCCACAGCTAATTCCATGACATGTGCATGTGATTAGCTGTGACCATTCACAGCTAGACACTAGTATACAATGGATGGCATGAATGAAGCCATCCATTGTATACAACTGTCATGTGACCTGCTGTAATTGGCCACAGCAGGTCACATGGTACTGGCAACGAGGCCGATACGCCATATGGCGTCCACCCGGAATGCGGGTGAAGGGCGGGCGGCAAATGGCCGAACGGCGGGCGGCAAATGGTTAAATATGGTGGCTGTATTAGTTTTATTTTAGGATTTTTCTCCCTCTGTTTTCACCTGGTGATCTGGCCATTAACACACCTGCTGTATTAGAGTGCCTCCACTCTGGATGAAGGAGTCCAGGAGAACCTTTGGATAGAAGCGCTGTCAGTCTGTGGTGAGGGTAGTGTTAGATATGCTAGAAGATTTAGATGCACTAACAAAATTGTTTTTTTTTTTTATGTGAAATTTGTAAATATCCGTTTTTAAGGTGTAAAAATATTAATAAACAAAACAAAGTTTAAACATTATTAGTTAATAAAATAGTAAAGAACAAGAAAAATCAGTAGGAATATATTAATTGAATGGAGAAGGAGAATAGGGAGTTAAATAGGGAGTAAACGGAGGGTTAATGGGTGCACAAAATGAAGAAAAAAACATTTATTTATTTTTTTTAGTTGAGCTCACACTGCAGTTACAGAAACAGTGTTTTTTTTTCTTTTGGGATAAAGGTATTACATAAATAAAGGCTGATCATTATAAGCACACCTGATCATTATAAGCACACTTATCAGTGGTAAATGGTTCTGTAACTGATATAGTTACAGGAGAGCTTGTTCTGTTAAAAAACAAACAAACCCCAAAGACTGTCTCTGGGTCATCAGGTGACAATAAAAGAAAGAAAGTCCAAAAAAGAAAACTAATGCAGCCATCAGATTTAAGACTTGGTAAAGCTGCAATACAATAAATGCTTGGTTTTGGGTTTAATACTGCTCTAAATGTGTTAGCTGCAGTTCTGCTTTAATTTGTTAGTCAAGCAAAAATGCATTTACTAGCGCATCTAATAATACCCTCTCCACAGGTTGACAATGTTGCAGCCAAAGGGAAAAACACCTACAAAGCAGAAAATTAATTCAGCCACCACATTTAAAGCCTTGTTCACACCATGTGCAGAGACATACATGTTTTTTAGAACCTGTCTCTGCCAGGACACAAAGAAAATAATAGTTTTCTATGTGTCCTGTTCACACCACAACACTGGTGTCATGATCGTATTTTCTCTGCAGAAATAGGAACAGGTATGCATCTTTCTGCACAAAGGAAAAAAATCACAATACCAACACTGTGGTGTTAACAAGGCACGTAAAAAATAATTGATTTCCTTTTGCCTCTGCAGGGACTTTTATGTTGCACATTTGGGCACACTTCTGCAGAGAGCTGCATTTGTATGCACTGCCCCACAGTTCTATGTCAGCCTGAAGCTTTATGCACCACAGCTGAGCTACGGTGCCTAGAAGTGAACTGAATTTCACTGTGACATTTCTATACAGGTGTTTTATTTATTTATTTTTTTTTAAAGGGGGGGAAACAGTGCCTTGCATAGTTAACAAAAGGCACCATTTCCAAAAGCCTGCCATGCATGCGCACTACCCAGAAGAAAATCCAAACATTATCCCTCTGGTGATCGTGTGAATCCAGCCTTTCTGTACAGAAAAAACACACATGACAACAGCGTTGTGTGAACAGGGCACTGATGGAGTATCACAGAGCATGCAGGGAAAATACTTGAGAAGAGGTAAACATTACAGCCACGATTTTTATTTTTACATGAGTGTACCCAGTACATTTTAGCCACTTGCCTACCGGGCACTTTTACCCTCTTCCTGCCCAGGCCAATTTTCAGCTATCAGCACTGTCATGCAACACTGTAACCAAACCAAATTTTTTTTTTTTTAGACAGAGCTTTCTTTTGGTGGTTATTTAATCACCAGTGAGTTTTTTTATTTTTTGCTAAACAAACTAAAATTACAATTTTGAAATTTTAAAGTTTTAGTTTCCGTTATAAAATTTTGTAAATAAGTAATTTTTCTCCTTCACTGATGTGTGCTGATGAGGCTGCACTGATGGGTACTGACAGGCATCATTGATGAGCATTCAAAGGCAACACTGACATGTGGCACTGACGGGTACTAATAAACTGCACTGATTTAAGAGTCACTGATGGGCATTGACAGGCATCAGTGATGGGCACATATGGGCAGCACTGACTGGAACTGATAGGCAGCACCGATGGGCATTGACAGGCATCACTAATGGGCACTGATATGTGGCATTGATGGGCACTTAAAGTCAGCACTGATGATCAGTGTAGATGTCCCCTCTGAGGAATGCTGCTTGCTAGTCATGCTGTCAGCGTGAGGAGAGAACTGCCGATAACCAGCATTTCCTGTTTACATGTGATCAGCTGTGATTGGACACAGCTGATCACATGGTAGAGCCTACGTCATCTGCTCTTTACTGCAATCAGCGATCCACTGTGTCCAAGGGACACAGTGCACCACCGACCAGCACGCATGTGCAGCTAGAGTGGGAGAACGTCATATGACGTCCAGGGGCGGACTGGCAACTCATGGGGCCCCTGGGCAATAGAGGATCATGGGGCCCATGTCCTTGCCCAAGCTCAAAAAAGCCTATGAAAAAGGTAGCAGGGGCATCTCATGGGGCCCCCTACTAACCCCGGGCCCTCGGGCAATGCCCGAGTTTCCAAATGGTCAGTCCGCCCCTGATGACGTCCTCACAGAACAAGAGAGCTCCCGCCCATCCATCATTTCCCTATACAGCATGCGGTAGGAGTTTAAACATCTCTCAACCTCTTTATGTTCTATGATCTCTTATTATAACTTGAACAACTTTACTGCAAAGAAAACCCGTCTATGGCTAGCAAACAAAATTGACAAAGAAGGCATATTTAGAGCTCTGACTACTGCAATGATATAGTATATCTGTGATTCCACGTGTCTCTTATATAAAATTTCCTACTGACCACTTTGTACCTTGTCATACATTCAGTCTCTATAGCTGTACATGCATCTGTTAAGGAGGTCACCTCCCTGCGAGTCCTGGTTACTACTCTGACTGAAAGTGAGAGAAAGGAAAAAAAAGTTATCAGAATCTGTCTAACCAGATTTCCCATTATTTTGCAGAGACTACTGCTTCCTGTTTTGTCTACAGTACATGAAGTTTAGGTAATTTTTACCCAATGGCAAAAACAAAAAAAACCCTACAAAAAACAAAACACCTTTTTCCTAATACAAAAAATATTGTGTTAGAATACTGTATATAAATACATAAATGGAGGGGGGCGCATGCGTGACCAGGGATGATGGTGGATGCAGAGCTCCGCTCATCCCCGGCCTTCCCGCTCTGCGCCATCAGCCACTACACACACTGGGTGAGCCATATAAGCTCCGCACCTCGCCCGGCACCTCAGGGGGGAAAAAAATGGGGAAGATTGGGTGCTGGAAACCCCCCTCCCCACGACTGCAAGATCCGCGGCCTTCACCGCTCCAGCAATTCCTCTCTAGGCCGCAGTCCCCGGCCTCGAGTACCGCCGCAAGTCCGAGGAAGGGCTCCAGACCCCCCAGCGGCGACGGGAGTTACTGTGGCTCTCTCCTCTATGGAGCAGCCGGCATCCCTGACACCTGCACATCCCCAGATAGAGGAATCTGAGCCTCTGGCAATGGCAGGGGGGCAATTGACCACCCTTCTTCAGGGCATTATTCTTCACCATCATCTTCTGCCCCTGTATCTCAGCATGCATCATCTTCTCTCACAGTCTCTGCGCTAGACTACAAATTACAAGTATTTCTACGGACCATTACTGCTTATATCCGCTGAAGTTGGAAAATTGGCTTTCGATCTTAGAGGGGAAATAGCCCAGATTGGAGATCGTGCGGATCAATTAGAGAATAAGTTTGATGAATTGGTGCAATACATTCATGTTTTGGAGGAAGACAACGCGTATCTGAAGCATTCCATGTCCCAAATTCAGCTCCAAAAAGAAGACTTGGAAAAAAGAGAACGCCGCCAGAACATCCATATTCACAGTATGTCCAAATCAATTGTTGATTCTCAACTCCACCGACATCTATTGTCCTTCTTCATCGCAACCACCCCCATTGTTCCAGAAGCAGATTAGCGGATGGATAGGGCTCATCGCTTTCTGGGCCCGAAACCTGTTGAAGGCACCAGACCACGCGACGTCATAGTCCACTTTCATTTTTTTTAAAGCAAAGAAGCCTTATTATCCTCAGTCCGCAATAAACCTTCCTTGGAATTTAAAGGGGACAGACTCCAGCTCTTCTGTGATCTCTCTCCTGGCCAAACGGCAGGCACTGAAACCGATCACCCCACACCTTCAGCAACACCGTGTCCCTTATTGCTGGGGATTTCCCTTCAAGCTGGTCATTTCTAAAGATAACACCCAAGTTATTCTGCGTGACCTTCGTGAGGCGGACTCTTTCATAATGCAGCTGAGACTCCCACCTCTATTGGAAGATGCATCTTCATTGCCACCTAAACCATCTCGTTCTTCCGCCACCCCTAACAAGATTTGGTCACCAGTTCACAGGGGCCGGAAGCGACTTTCTCACACCCAACACCCACGTCCTCCTCGATCAAGTGATGTGCCCACCTGATGTCCTCCTGGGGTGACCTCTTGTGGATACTCCGGTATTGACCCCCCCATTATTACATTGTTTTTTCTTCATCTGGCCGAGCCCTCGTTGGGTGCACTTATCTTTTTTGTTTTTTTTTCTCTGGCCGGGTTTGACGACAGTTCAGATGTGTCGGTTGTCGTGTTGCCCCCGATCCCGTCTATCCATTGGCCTAGACGACTTGGGTCTAGTCATTTCTCCCAAGTATATATCCTTACGGATATCTATGTCTCCCGCTGTAATTTCTATGGTTTATATTTTATGTGTTATATCAGTGTTATCTGTTTTTTTTGTTTTGTTTCATCGATGGTAATATATATCATATAATGTCAAAGGTCTTAATTCCATCCAAAAACGGTGGATGGCTTTTTGATCCTTAGGAGTAGACATCATTTTTGCCCAGGAGACCCATTTCAAATCAACTGGCTCCTTTCATTTTGCCTCAGATCTTCAGATACGCCACTTTTTCTCTACCATATCACCCTCACTGACCCTTCGGAAGCCCACTCCCTTTGAACGTTTATGTATACAGGGCCATCTCTAATACATATAAACTCCTTATGGACACTTCCCCCCTATCTAATGGCACTCATCATTACATGCGCAAGTGGTCCCAGTTTTTACAATGTGACATTGATCTGACACTGTGGAAAAAAATTTGGGAAACTGCACCTAGATCCTCTGCTTGCGTGGTTTATAAGGAAAATACATACAAAATTATGATGTTGTGTTACAAAATGCCTGAAGTACTCCATGCCTGTAACCCAAATGCTTCTTCTACCTGCCGACGCTGTGGGAAGGACTTTGGCTCTCTCTACCATATTTTTTGGGCATGTGGATCCATTACTCCATTTTGGGAAGAGGTTTTGTCCTTATTACAATTGCTATTGCATACCTCTCTCTTTCGAGCCTCTATACTTTTTATTGAGCCTGCCATTTCCGGGCCTACCCAAATCGTCCAGGAAACTCTTCGTGCATGTTCTGACTGCGGCCAGAAGAAGCATTCCTATGTGTTGGCTATCCTCTATACCTCCTTCAATGCCAACTTTGTTTAAAATTATTGCTGATGTAACACAGATGGAATATTTGACCGCTCTACATGCTTGTTCAATTACTGTGTTTGAGGCAGTATGGAACCCATGGCATGTCTTTATTTCTTCTCAACCTGCCCAAAATGTATGGTTTTAACTGTTTCTCCACTGTTATTTTGTGACATTATATGTTCTGTACCCTTGCAGATTTCTACCATCGATGTGCTTCTTTCTCATGTTTTTCTTTCAAATGTGCTGTATGTATATACAGGTGAAACTCGAAAAATTTGAATATTGTGCAAAAGTTCATTTATTTCAGTAATGCAACTTAAACGGTGAAACTAATATACGAGATAGACTAATTACATGCAAAGCAAGATAGTTCAAGCCGTGATTTGTCATAATTGTGATGATTATGGCTTACAGCTCATGAAAACCCCAAATCCACAATCGCAGAAAATTAGAATATTGTGAAAAGGTGCAATATTCTCGGCTCAAAGTGTCCCACTCTAATCAGCTAATTAAGCCATAACACCTGCAAAGGGTTCCTGAGTCCTTAAATGGTCTCTCCGTCTGGTTCAGTAGGAATCACAATCATGGGAAAGACTGCTGACCTGACAGTTGTGCAGAAAACCATCATTGACACCCTCCATAGGGAGGGAAAGCCTCAAAACGTAATTGCAAAAGAAGTTGGATGTTCCCAAAGTGCTGTATCAAAGCACATTAATAGAAAGATATGTGGAAGGGAAAAGTGAGGAAGAAAAAGGTGCACAAGCAGCAGGGATGACCACAGCCTAAAAAGGATTGTCAGGAAAAGACCATTCAAAAGTGTTGGGGACTTTCACAAGGAGTGGACTGAGGCTGGAGTCAGTGCATCAAGAGCCACCACACACAGACGGATCCTGGACATGGGCTTCAAATGTCGTATTCCTCTTGTCAGGCCGCTCCTGAACAACAAACAACGTCAGAAGCGTCTTACCCGGGCTAAAGAAAAACAGACCTGGTCTGTTGCTCAGTGGTCCAAAGTCTTCTTTTATGACGAGAGCAACTCTTGCATCTCATTATGAAACCAAGGACTCAGAGTATGGAGGAAGAATGGAGAGGCACACATTGCAAGATGCTTGAAGTCCGGTGTGAAGTTTCCACAGTTTGTGTTGATTTGGGGAGCCATGTCATCTGCTGGTGTTGGTCCACTGTGCTTCATGAAGTCCAGGGTCAACGCAGCCGTCTACCAGGAGATTTTGGAGCACTTCATGCTTCCTTCCGCAGACAAGCTTTATGGGGATGCTGACTTCATTTTCCAGCAGGACTTGGCACCTGCCCACACTGCCAAAAGCACCAAAACCTGGTTCAATGACCGTGGGATTACTGTGCTTGATTGGCCAGCAAGCTCGCCTGACCTGAACCCCATAGAGAATCTATGGGGCATTGCCAAGAGAAAGATGAGAGACATGAGACCGAACAATGCAGAAGAGCTGAAGGCCGCTATTGAAGCATTCTGGTCTTCCATAACACCTCAGCAGTGCCACAGGCTGATAGCTTCCATGCCACGCCGCATTGAGGCAGTAATTGCTGCAAAAGGGGCCCAAACCAAGTACTGAGTACATATGCATGCTTATACTTTTCAGAGGTCTGATATTGTTCTATGTACAATCCTTGTTTTATTGATTGCATGTAATATTCTAATTTTCTGAGATTGTGGATTTGGGGTTTTCATGAGCTGTAAGCCATAATCATCACAATTATGACAAATCACGGCTTGAACTATCTTGCTTTGCATGTAATGAGTCTATCTCATATATTAGTTTCACCTTTTAAGTTGCATTACTGAAATAAATGAACTTTTGCATGATATTCTAATTTTTTGCGTTTCACCTGTACATGAGAAAATAAAAAAAAACTGTTAATTATAAAAATAAATAAATATATAA
Source organism: Staurois parvus (assembly GCF_062004578.1). Lineage (NCBI taxonomy): Eukaryota > Metazoa > Chordata > Amphibia > Anura > Ranidae > Staurois > Staurois parvus. Next base: position 4,769,736 of record NW_028317873.1, on the reverse strand, counting down.
ATGAAGAAAAAAAAAAACTACATAAATCTCAGCTGTCAAAAGCATTGTTTTTTTTTTTTTTTCAGAATTGTGAATCGATCCTAAAAAAATCATTTATATAGTGCACCAATTTTGCCCACATTAACTACAAATAAGAAATATCAGTTGTTTGCTTTCAGGCATTTTTTTTGTAGTAAAATTTAGTGTGAAAATACAGCAAGTAATGAATGCTTTTTTTTAACCTGATGGTTCCTGCAACATAGTGCCAGCCAACTGCATGCTAGACATAACTGTATGTTGTGCTTTTTTTCTTTTCAGTTATTCCCATGAATTTGTGTTTTTACAAAAGTTAGAATAAAAACCAATAGATAAATATTAAACAATTCATATACCAGGTAAACATATAATAGTCTTTATATAGAGACTCATATAACCAGATGATCAGGAAAAAAAGAGTACTTAAAGTGATAAGTTCATCAAGCGATTGTAGCTGATATATGTGAGAAGATATATAATACGCAAGGTGATATCAAAAGCAATTGGTGCGTTCCAAATCCAGTATATACTTCTAGAAAATCTAGTGCAATTATGCACTTACCACAGGAACATACAAACTGCGCGTTGTATGTATGTCATCAAATGCATCGTCGGTGGACATCAGGGCCCCATCAGCAGTTTAGACCACATCCGGCCATCATGGTAAATAATCGCGGATGGTGAATCTCACTCGGGGGTCATCTCAATCTCCCTGGTAGGTCCAGCGAAGCTCAGACTCCTAGTGGCACTCTTCCAAAAACGCTCCACCTTGCAAAGCTCATAAATAACGAGCCAGGGGGCAAAATGGTACTAATGGTGAAGTATGTCTTTATTCAAGCAAAATCCAAAATGAACTGTAAAAAACTCACATGGGTACATAACAGCTTCCAGGCCTAATTCATAGGTTCCCTGGTGGTCAGTGGCTCTTCATAAATAGATTTTCTGGAAGTATATACTGGATTTGGAACGCACCAAGCACCAATTGCTTTTGATAATCACCTTGTGTATTATATATCTTCTCATATATATCAGCTACAATCGCTTGATGAACTTATCACTTTAAGTACTCTTTTTTTCCTGATCATCTGGTTATAGGAGTCTCTATATAAGGACTATTATATGTTGATCTAGTTATATATAGTTGTTCCATATATCATAGTATTAGTTGCCTTATCATCCTACAGCGCTGCATTCCCTACTATACATTTTTACTTGAGGTGTTGAGGATTGCCTTATATGCCAGCTGCTCTCTGTGTTTTGCGCTCACTTGCCCCACTATTTAATTCATATACCAAACATAATTGAATTTGGAAATATAAAGTGACTGGATATTCCTAATTTTATAAAATGTCCTTATCCTTCCACCAAGTACTGGATGAATTCAAATTGTGACAGTCCTTCTTAGACTTCAAAATTTGGTGACATAGAAATCCATGTATCCACACTTCAGTGCAAAAGCAAACAAACGGATCACTCACCAGACCTATAAGACCCCCCATTACAGTGGTCATATATCGCATTGTGTGTTATAGATCTCTGGAGGTTCCTCCCCGTATGATCACCAACACCCGCACTTCCAGGTTAGATAGCCAGAGTGACTGATGTATAGTTTTCAATAAATTCCCCAAATGATAGTTGAAGGGATTTGAATAGATAATCCTGGCTTTCTATGCCATAATACTCACAACAACAATAATAACGATCTAAGTGTAGTATTTAATATGCCAAGAGTAGGAATAGTAAAACTGGATGCACTCACATGATAAGGTGCCTAAGAAGCCGGCCCCAGCATGTATTGCCTGTATATTTTAGATCAAAGATGGCCGACGTGTGTTCCAAGCCTCTGTCCTGGCCGGATGTGACATCACTGGAGCCCGGATATGACGGTATCACGCTTTCTTTGACATACGTTTCTCCTCTCCATATATATATATGGAGATCCTTTAAGGACGACCTTCATTAAATAGTCATGGACTTCCAGGAAGTAAACCTTTGGGAGCTGCCAAACATTTATTTGTTTGTTTGCCTAGTGTTGTACAATCAATGACATCCTATGAACAGATCAATCTCTAGTTCACTTTTTCTATCTGGGGGGGAGCACTCAGTCCTAAAGGAATTAAATTACAGGTTACAGACATGACAGCACTATCTGTTGTTGGTTGCTAAGCAGTCCATGACTATTTAATGAATGTCCTCTTTAAGGGATCTCCCTATATATATCTAGCCTGGACATGGCAGACGTCACTTCCTGAAGATGCCGCCAGGCGAAACGTATGTTGAAGAAACCGTGATGCCATCATATCCGGGCTCCGGTGATGTCATGTCCGGCCAGGACAGAGGCTTGGAATGCACGTCGGCCATCTTTGATCTAAAATATACAGGCAATACATGCTGGGGCCGGCTTCTTAGGCACCTTATCATGTGAGTGCATCCAGTTTGTTACAATTCCTACTCTTGGCATATTAAATATTACACTTAGATCGTTATTATTGTTGTGATTCTTTGAGTATTACAGCATAGAAAGCCAGGATTATCTACTCGAATCTCTTCAACTATCGTTAGGGGAATTTATTGGAAACTATACATCAGTCCCCCTGGCTATCTTACCTGGAAGTGCGGGTGTAGGTGATCATACGGGGAAGAACCTCCCAGAGATCTATAACACACAGTGCGATATATGACCACTGTAATGGGGGTCATATAGGTCTGGTGAGTGATCCATACGTTTGCTTTTGCACTGAGGTGTGGATACATGAATTTCTAGGTCACCAAATTTGAAGTCTAAGAAGGACTGTCACAATTTGAATTCATCCAGCACTTGGTGGAAGCATAAGGACGTTTTATAAAATTAGGAATATCCAGTCACTTTATATTTCCTAAGTTAATTATATTTGGTATATGAATTGTTTGATATTTATCTATTGGTATTTATTCACAAAACTCATCATTTAGTTATTATATGGGGCGTATAAGGTGCCTACACTTTATGCAACATACTCCATTTGAGCACAGCGCCTACCTATTCATCACTAATTCACTTGCAAGTGTTGCATTCACTTTCTACGGGAAGATGGAAACACCTCTTAGGGGGTAAATATATTAACACACATCAATTGGCGCCACAATAATTTATTTCTGTTTGAAAAGCAAGAATAAGACTTGATAAAGTAAAAAATAATTTTGTTATGTTATGTATAATTTATGTATATATTCAGCATTTTTGACCAATATTTACACTTTATTTATTCCTGTTACTGAAATCCCTTATGCTTGAAGGGTAAAATTACCCTGACTTTTATAAACCTGGTTCGTTAGGAATTGTTGACCTGCATCCTGCAACTATATACAGTGCTACTCCTATCCCTTGAAACTTTTCACATTTTGTCATGTGACAACCAAAAAAGTATGTATTTGAGATTTTATGTGATAGACCAACACAAAGTGGCACATAATTGTGAAGTGGAAGGAAAATGAGAAATTGTTTTCAAAATTCTTTTACAAATACATACGTATCTGAAAAGTGTGGTGTGCATTTGTATTCAGCCCCCTTTACTCTGATACCCCTAACTAAAATCTAGTGGAACCAATTGCCTTCAGAAGTCACCTAATTAGTAAATAGAGTCCACCTGTGTGTAATTTATTCTCAGTATAAATACAGCTGTTACAGTATGTGAAGCCCTCAGAGGTTTGTTAGAGAACATTAGTGAACAAACAACATCATGAAGGCCAAGGAAAACACCAGACAGGTCAAGGATAAAGTTGGGGAGGAGTTTAAAGCAGGGTTAAGTTATAAACAAACATCCCAAGCTTTGAACATCTCACGGAGCACTGTTCAATCCATCATCCGAAAATGGAAAGAGTATGGCACAATTGCAAACCTACCAAGATATGGCCCTCCACCTAAACTGACAGGCCGGGCAAGGAGAGCATTATTCAGGGGAACAGCCAAGAGGCCCATGGTAACTCTAGAGGAGCTGCAGAGATCCACAGCTCAGGTGGGAGAATCTGTCCACAGGACAACTATTAGTTGTGCACTCCACAAATCTACCCTTTATGGAAGAGTGACAATAAGAAAGCCATTGTTGAAAGAAAGCCGTAAAAAGTCCCGGTTGCAGTTTGCGAGAAGCCATGTAGGGGACACAGCAAACATGTGGAAGAAGATGCTCTGGTCAGATGAGACCAAAATTGAACTTTTTGGCCTAAAATCAAAATGCTATGCGTGGTGGAAAACTAACACTGCACATCACCCTGAGCATACCATCCTCACTGTGAAACATGGTGGTGGCAGCATCATGTTGTGGGGATGCTTTTCTTCAGCAGGGACAGGGAAGCTGGTCAGAGTTGATGGGAAGATGGATGGAGTCAAATACAGGGCAATCGTAGAAGAAAACCTCTTAAGAGTCTGCAAAAGACTTGAGATTGGGGTGGAGGTTCACCTTACAGCAGGACAACGACCCTAAACATACAGCCAGAACTACAATGGAATGGTTTAGATCCAAGGACATTCATGTGTTAGAATGGTCCAGTCAAAGTCCAGACCTAAATCCAATTGAGAATCTGTGGTGAGACTTGAAAATTGCTGTTCACAGACGCTCTCCATCCAATCTGACAGAGCTTGAGCTATTTTGCAAAGAAGAGTGGGAAAAATGTCATTCTCTAGATGTGCAAAGCCAGTAGAGACATTCCCAAAAGGATTTGCAGCTGTAATTGCAGTGAATGGTGGTTCTACAAAGTATTAACTCAGGGGGGCTGAATACAAATGCACGCCACACTTTTCAGATATTTATTTGTAAATAATTTTGAAAACCATTCATCACTTTCCTTCCACTTCACAATTATGTGCCACTTTGTGTTGGTCTATCACATAATATACATTTTATGTTTTTGGTTGTTGTAACATGACAAAAGATATATATATATATATATATATATATATATATATATATATATATTCTAAATTAATTACCGCTTTAGTTGCATCCTGGGACATTCCTTTTAATTAAAATACAGTTTCTCAAATGAAGGGTTTAAATTGGTGCCCGTAAAAAAAAAAAAAAAAAAAGGGTTAGTAAGCATATCCAGTCACTTTAGGTCTAACATTTATAAATTTAAGAATGTTAAAAAAAAAAAAAAAACAAAAAAAAAAAAAACACCCTACCAGTAATTCGTATATGGTACATTTTACCAATTTTTTTATAGTTCATATTAGTGGTGAAGCAGTTGTACTTATTTTGCCTGTAATAAAGTTTTTTTTTAAAGCAATTCCTAAATATAGTATTTTAGTACGCATAACACCACTTTGGGTGAAACTCTATACAGTCAACTTGGCTAAATAAATACAATATATACATATTACAGAAAAAAAGGCTTTAATTAGGGTTATCAGGTTCTGGGGATTGCAGGAATTCATAAGGGTCTGGAATGTCCTGTTGCTCTCCAACACTGAGGCGAGAGGGGCTACCTTTTAATTTGAAAAAAAAAAAAAAAAAAGAAAATTATTCACCCTGAAATTACCAGTTCACTTATTTAAATAAAAACGGATATATTTAAGGTTAACAATGTTAATTAACAAATACATTTCCTTTGTTTCTACATATTGTATGCTTTATGAGCAGGTCTTCAAATGACACAATATACAGTAGCTTTGTCATCCTACGCCGTTCGTGTCACATAATGAATTCCCGGCACCAGCTCCATTGTAGAGGAGAAGCAGCCAACAACAAATGCCCCATAGTAAGCCTATGACTTACATCACTGCACAGGCATTGGCAGCCATTTTCAGCAATCGCTTTTCTACACTGAAGCTGCCGTTGGAGAGATCATGTGAACGGACTGGAGATGCTTCAGAAAAGGCAAGATAAAGCAGCTTTTCTTTCAGAGGGTAGACAGAATAGTGTGGAAGTAGGTTTAGCCTTAGTTAGATTTTGAATGAACTTTCACTAAAATGTGAAAACAGGGTCGCTTGGAGACTTTTACATGTTGGTTTAATACAGGAAAGTTATTGGAGCTCATTGGCATATGTTGGTCTATTTAGTCTGGATTGCTAAAGATTACTACCATGGTAGAAAAATATTTTTCTTAAAGGGACAAAGGATTCAGAGACAACTGGGTTATACGGCTGCCTACAGAAGGATTTGGACACTGGCAAACAAGAAAAGATGGACATCATTCCTCTATTGAGAAAGGTTTTTAACTTTATGGGCCATTTTTTTTTACAAGATCATTTTTGTCTTCAATCAAAACCTAATCTACAACCTGTCTGAGTTCATCTCTTTATGCAGCATTCTGGATCATATCATCAGCAATAGATCTAAGTGTCGTACCCAGATCTTTGTGGGCCAGTCAATTGCGGGGTCTCCGGAAATGAGATCTTCGGGCACTGGACTTTGCTTGTGGTGCTTTACAGACCTCTCTGTACTAGCCAGAGTTTTTTCCAGCTATGGGACAGCTTCTGGTGTGACCCAGATTTTGAAGACTCTGATGAACAGGCCACGTTGGCTGAGCACCAGGAACTACTTTGGTTTATTAAATCAGCTTGTAGTTATAATGGTCCCCTAAATGAAAAAGTATTAAAATGTTGATGAATTGAGTGCTGTGTCATGCATCAGCATGAGGTAACACATTCCTTATCTTACTCCCAGGCTTCAGCCTCAAAAGTAAAATGCAAATTAGGGGGTCAGTTTTGTGGCAAGCCTGGAATACTTACACCCAGTTAATCACAGCCTCTCTTCATCAGGGAGACTTTCTGGCTTCAGTAGGCATTTTTTCCCAGAACACCAGCACTTTGGCTCGCTGTGGGTCCTCACCGTATCCAGTTTGTGGCCCTGCTATTTGTTATGTCTTCTGCACCCCACATATTTAGCACAGTTCTAGCCTCTGAGCCCTGCCATTTGTTGTCCGACTGGATTATCATCATGTTACTGACCTGTTGCCAATTAATCTAATTAGTTGCAAAATGTTCTTTCAGCTCTTCCTTATTAGTATCACCTACTTTGCCAGCTTGTTTGTTTGCCTTTCCCAACTATGAGACGTGTTGCTGCCATTAATTTCAAAATGACCTTATTTTTGTCTTAAAATAGTAAATTTTCTCAGTTTAAACATTTGATATGTTTTCTATTGTGAATAAAATATGGGTTAGCGAGATTTACAAATCATTGCATTCTGCATTTATGTAGATTTTACATAACGTCCCCACTTTTTTTGAATTGGGGTTGTATCTAGATCAGATCAGGACAACGTTCACTTTAACAGCTGGTAATGCATGAATACAGTCTAGGGGAGGAGAGGAAAGGAGCATTTACAGCTACTGGCACCCGCAATTTCCAGAAGTAGTGATAGCCTTTGCATTAGGTTAGAGGTAGCGGCAGAGAATTCTGTTTTAATTTTGCATATTGTGTGTCTGCGAGGTAGCTTTATTCAGGGGGCTGGAGCCTTGTTGATGCAAAATCCTTCTACATAACAAGGGAATAGCTATTAACTTGAGCGGAACTTTGAGCTTCCTCAGGCACTCCAGTGGAATTTTCACGATTTGTCCCATATGCTCCTACTCCCAAGTGTCTGTCATCCACCATTGATAAGTGAGGCACTTCCCTTGCAGGGTACTACCAGGACAGATGCGGACTGAGTGGCTGGTATGAACGAATCACAATAACCCAGGCTCTGGGGTCCTGTGGCTGGGTTTCCAAAGTATTAGGCAACAGCAAACAATCAGTTTGCATCATTGGTGGAAAATGGCGGCCAGGAAAGGAGCATTTAGGAGTGTTATAAGCACTACATCACTAACTAAAGAGCAACTCTTAGTAGAAAGATAAGTGTCTAATGCAGGATCCAGTGCCAGAAGCAAACATTACAGGCCAGCCCTGTTGCTGCGGGGTCCAGGTACAGCTACACGTACACAATTCAGAAACTGCTAATTGCTGTTAGGCAATAAGAATTTTCTGATGTTGATAGAAGTCAAAAGGAGGAAAGGCAATCTGGGGAAAAAGAATTGTTTTTCTAACGGAAGAAAGGGTCCATCACTTGAGAACACCAACAAAAAAAATGTAGCCTCATGGAGTGGATGCAGTTATAGGGATACATTTGGTGGGCAGTCCCAACAAAGTTTTGCCAGTGTCTAATCATGTCAAGCTAGTAGCATACAACCCATGGTCTAAAAATCAATTCCTGTGTCCTGTACTTTAGAATTAAGATAGCCGATTTAGAATTTAGACATTTTAAATGGAAGTTGATGCATTTGGGTGGACACGAACTGTAACCTGAAGTTGCTTTTGAACCCTTCTCATGTATTTTTACATCTCAAGATATAACACACACTTCACTGTTCACCCTTATTAAAACATGACTCACCAAGATGATGGTGATCTCTTTCTGAGTTGTTAGATAAAGAACTTATGTTTGAAGATGGACGAGATCCAACTCTGTCATTGTGTACATCATGGAAGTCATGCAAAAGCTTAGCTGCATCATCCAAGTTAAGATGTCCATCCTCGTGGTCTAGCTCTTTCTTCACTTTTCCTAGTAGTTAAAAAAAATTAGAATAAATAAATAGAATATTTTAAACTGTATTTAAAGCCATGTATTAATTGAGTAGGAAGCAGATAAAAAGCTCAATTTTTTTTTGTTTGCTATCTGTGTCCCACTGGGGCATTATCCCTACACTCCTAACACAGAAATAGAAAAACGAAAGTGAAGAGAAATTCCCTTATACCCAGCTGTCACTCAATCAGAAATTCTTATTGGAAGATTTATATCCACTTCTTTTTCAGGTGACAACTGTCAAATTTTGGATTTAAGCTCACTTTGGTCGATGGTCACCATGGTCAACAGAAGAGGCTGCATTTTCCTGCAAAGACACTGCTGGAGAACTTACAGATATACAGCAAAAGTAAAGTGCATAATAAGCAGCAAAGGTGTATACTCTTACCAACAGAATTCTGTAAACTCCTGTGCCATTGCAGCCCTGAGAAAATTCAAAGAAAACACTAATTTTCTAAAATTATTTTTACCCATAGAGAAAGCACTAGGGAATTGTTATTATTATTATTATTATACAGTATTTATAAAGCGCCAATAGTTCGCTCAGCGCTGTACATTACAAAGGGGGACAGAACATGTGACAGAACAATAACAATACAATGCAAAACATGAGGGGATTGAGGGCCCTGCTCTTTGGAGCTTACAATCTAGGAGGGAGGGGATAGTGGTACAGGAGGAGATAGCTGTGGGGGATGGAGTGGTAGGAAGGGTGGAGGAGGTCGGTCAAGGGAATGGCATGAAACTGCTTAGACATAGCAAGCTGCACTGTGAAACTGGTGAGAAGGTTTGCCTTTTCTCTCCTTTGTCAATGTCAGTTTAGAAATCCTGCAGTGCTTAGGAAATGAATAAAATTGCTGCATATAAGAGCATTCACCTTATGCTGCATACTATACAGCCTTACTTACATTAAATGTGTTATTAAACATATGTATTAATGAATACAGATCTGCATTCATTTATGTCTTTTATATCTACCTAGAATTCAGCTTTCACCTTCAATGCAAAGACAGACACCCTGCATTCAATGCAGATTTTATTTCACACATAATGCTTAAACTGGTCAACTGTATCAAAAGGAATCTTTTTCTGGATTGTCTCTCTTCTACTGGCAAGCGTAAAATACATAAATGTCAGCTACACTTTTAAATGGACAAGTAACACAAATGGGACAGGTTCACCAAATGTCTTGCTCCCTGCCATTACATATTTATTTAAAGTATCCCACATTTACAAAATGGTGACCATGTACTGCAATAAAAGTGTCAACCAGGAATCCTTGCTTTTAATCCAGAGTTAAAAAACAGTATGAAGAAGGTTGTTAAAGGAATGTTGATGTAAAGGAGTCAATACTTTGAGTCACGGATCCAAAATAAGTTAGTAAATCAGATGTTAGGAATTTTCTTTGACTTTACTTCCAGATCAATAAAGGATTGAGGCCAGAGACAGCCAGGCACCAGCACCTTCATAATTTGTTTTGTGTTATTGCTCTCATAAATGGTTTCTTTAATATTTAAAGTAACTCTGGTTAAAAAAAACACACACTCACACACACTCAAGACCTATGAGAAATGTAAACTTACCTAAAGAATTAAGCATTGACATTTCAAGAGATACATCAGAATATGATTTCATGGACATAAAATCAAGAACAGAATTGCTGCCATCAGAGTCTCCAATCTGAAAGAAAAAAAAAACCCACAGTGAACCTAAAACTCAGTTATTACCATTCTTCTGAAAACATGTATGCATAGAGGAAATGGTTTGGAAACACCACCACCTGGGTGGTTTATGCTTCCTTATGTCCTGCACCCAGACATCCAAGAGAAAATTTCTCTCCACTATCTTGATGTGATGTGTGCTGTTAGAGTACAGCTCTTGGCAAATGCCTCTTTCAGGCAATCAGATTCCTTCTGTGTTCCTCCAGGAGGTTCCCGAAGGGGACTCCCTGCTCTGGCTCAACCAATGCTAAGTCCGAGCAGATGTTTGTTGCCAGTGTCCAATCACCTAATGGTATTAGCATATAACCCATGGTAAAAACTAAAGATCCTGTTATCTGTACTTTACGACTAAGAATTATTTTTTTAATCAATGTCTTATTTACAGACATAAATAATGACAAGAACCCTGTGTTAGTTACCGTATTTTTCGCCGTATAAGACGCACCTGACCATAAGACGCACCTAGGTTTTAGAGGCAGAAAACAGGAAAAAAAATTCTGAACTAATGGACTGCAGACACAGTACAGGAGATGACCAGAGACTGCGGACAGCACAGGGATGACCAGAGACTGCGGACAGCACAGGGATGACCAGAGACTGCGGACAGCACAGGGATGACCAGAGACTGCGGACAGTACAGATGACTGCTGACCTTTGGGGAGGTGGGGAGCGGGTACCTGAATTTGACAGGTACCCGCTCTTACTTCCGCAGAGTTTTTGTTTGAGCTTACCTGTTCCTCGATCCAGCCGCGCGCTGTCTTCACGGCTTCTGTAATGGCGCTCGGCATGAGAGCCGGGTGCCCAGTGCGCATGAGCGAGAAGCACTTGCGCTTTGTGATTGGTCCGGCGGCTTCTGGGATCTGTCATGTGTCCCAGGTGCCGCCTTACCATTCACAAAAAGCACCGCTTCTTGCGCATGCGCACTTGGCACCCGGCTGTCATGCTCAGTGCCCACACTACAGAAGCCGGGAAGACAGCACGCCGCTGGATAGAGGAACAGGTAAGGTCCCGCTGCAGAGCTGAGCGGCCGGCCCGGTATTCTGACACGGCCGCGGTGGAAATACCGGACCGGCCGCTCTATATTCGCTCTATAAGACGCACTGACATTTCCCCCCCAGTTTTGGGGAAGAAAAAGTGCGTCTTATACGGCGAAAAATATGGTAAGCAGTAACTTATTTTATACTAAATGTTTAGTTTAATAAAAAAAATATTGTAGTTGTGGGATTTTTCATGAGATAGGATTTTTGTTTATCATGACTTTAGACAGTTATATATATATATATATATATATATATATATATATGTTATGCTTTTATGAATTTTGTCAACACACTTACTTTAAGGTCATCTGGAGGTCTTACTGGAATATTTCTTCTCTAAAATTGAAAAATTAGAAGTGTACTATACCTACAAATTATTCTGCCCACACAGAGGACTATCTGCCCTGAGCAATGATTGACAAGTTGATAACTTTTTATGGGCCAGTGCTGATTGGCTTTGGCTGCATATGCAGAACTGCTTTTGACATCAGTTTTAAATGATTCTAAAAATATTCAGAATTAATCAAAAAGTACATTTGACTTGCTTCAAACAACTTTTGAACTCAAATAAGCTTTTATGGGGAATGTCATTGTTTTGATGTGAACTTGCTCAAGAACATGAGCCCTATTGCAAGAACAATTACTTTTGAGTCGTACACAGACCTGGAGCGGGTGAGGATTAAAGCTGGCCATAGATAGATATGAATTTGGCAGGTTCAACAGGGACCAGCCAAATTAGGATACATTAGTGGGCATCCCTGGTTGATTGAAGAATATGTGATTTCAAATTGACTTCTATCAACTGTTAAAAGGTAAGTTCGCTTTCTGACCAAAAATAATAAATGCACATTTTTGAGCAGGTAAAAAAAAAAAAAGTGCATTTATTGTTTTTGGTTGCAGGAGCCTGTAAAGCATTGCATCAGTGATCAGAAGATATCTGTCTCCTGCAGATATATTGACAGGAATAATCAATTAGCTACCATGGAGCTCCACAGCACCATAGTAGTTAATTGAGAACTTCAAGCAGACAGCTGCTAAGGCTGTCGGGACTTGTAGTTCATTCATTCAAAGAACACTGTGAATGAATGACGTGGCCGTGGGGGCGGTGGCTGCAGCATTGGGAACATGTTCCCGCCTAAAAAGGGGTACATTTTTGTATGAACAGTTTGGGGATGGCCCCTTTTGGTTCCAACATGACTGAGCACCAGTGCACAAAGCAAGGTCCATAAAGTCATGGATGAGCGACTTTGTGGTGGAGGAACTTGACTGGCCTGTACAGAATCCGCAGTGGAGACTGCAAGCCAGGGCTTCTCGTCCGACATCAGTGCCTGACCTCACAAATGTGCTTCTGGACGAATGGTCCAACCTTCCCATAGACACACTCCTAAACCTTGTGGACAGCCTTCCTAGAGGAGTTGAAGCTGTTGTAGCTGCAACGGGTAGGCAAACTCAATATATATATAATATTTATAGTGTACACATCTAAAACATCTCTCTATCCATCTCCAAGTATATACAAGTATCTCTCAATTTTTTTTTATTATTTCAAGATTAAAAACCCACTAAACAATGTTCTAAAATGTGCACCTGTTTTATCTGATAAAGAATTTTGGAATGGTCCCCTTCTGTTATCTGGTCCAGGAGGTCATTAACGATTTTCTTTGCATATCCCCCACAGTCTTTTACGAACTCTTGCAGGCTGTCACAAGAATACAGATATCTATAAGCGTTCACTGCGTATACACACACAGAAAAGACTGCAACACTACGTACATTCAGGGCAATCTGAACAAAGTACACGTTTTAGTGATTTTCTCAGTAACAAAAAAAAATAAAATAATAATAATAATACACTACCACATGCAGGGAACACAAATGTTCACAACCTTTAATACACAGTTATATTATTTGCAGAAATTAAGGAAAATATGGTATGTGCAAATGATAAGGCACAGCAAGGTGCTCACATTGACAGAAATGACATCTTCTACACACATTTTGTGGCTAGTTAATATACTTTCTAACCATATTTCTGTATCACTTTTTCTTGGTGGACTCTTCCAAAGAAGAGGTTGTCTTCCCGGCATTGCATGTTTGAGATCTGCTCAAAGATTTCCAATATGATTAAAAAAACTTCTCTTTTGTCCACTGACACCACCAGCTGAACCGCAATGAAAATTGAAGGCAGGTAGAAAATGGGTCTCAGGATGGTACAAATTAGCCGCTGGTACTCACATGAATGGTGTCATAAAATAATGGATTAACGTCGCATTATCTTAGGACACCATTCCTGTGAGCACCAGCGACTATATATTATACCATCCTGAGACCCATTTTCTACCTGCCTTCAATATGGCCTTGGGTGCTGCTGGGTGACCTCAGTGTGGGACTTCTGCGGCCCTCTTTATGGGGAACCTTTCATGGCATTTCAGCTGGTGTTGTCAGTGGAGAATAAGAGAAGTTTTTTTAATATCATTTGGTGGCTTGTAAATATTAAAGTGGAGTTCCAGCCGTTTTTGTGTTTATTAAAAGTCAGCAGCTACAAAAACTGTAGCTGCTGGCTTTTAATAAAACTCACACTTACCTGTCCCAGAGTCCAGCGATTTTCTTACCCGCTCTGCCCCTTCTCCCCTCCCCAGCACCTCAACTGTGGACACCAGGCTGTGACAGCTTGCGGCTTCACAGCCTGGTGCCCACTGCGCATGTGTGAGTCGCACTGCGCCCCCTAATTGGTCCGGAAGTCTTCTGGGACCTGTGAAAGTTCCCAGGAGACTGCAGGAGGGAGGAGGGGGCCGAACTTCCAGCTCAATACATGCCATAGCGAACTGAGCCGGTAGTGGGAGCGGGTACCCGTCAAAAACAGGTATCCGCTCCACCTTCCCCCCAAAAGGTGCCAAATATGACAGTGGGGGGGGGGGGGCAAATAAGCAGAGCTTCTGCTTTTGAGTGGAACTCCGCTTGAACACTAATATTGGATATTGGAGTCCTACTATACCATCCTTTCCTTCAGTCTACCCCTGATGAAAGAAATATGTTATGAAACGTGTTGGGGATTTTACTGAGGAAGTCTCTCTTGCTCATTTCCATCAGTTGGAGGAAGACTCAGATTCACATCAAGCTTGTATTCATATATTATACTCAGCCATCTTATAAGTTTTTTTTATTATGTGTTCTTGTTGTGGAAATTTTAGCTATTTGTAATAAAATGATTTTGTATTTTTAGTGATTAGTTGAGTTGCCTTTAACCATTTGCCTACAGGGCACTTATACCCCCTTCCTGCCCAGGCCAATTTCCAGCTCTCAGCGCTGTCACACTTTGAATGACAATTGCACGGTCATGCAACACTGTACCCATATGAAATTTTTATCATTTTTTTGTGACAGATTGAGCTTTATTTTGGTGGTATTTAATCACCTCTGGGTTCTTTATTTTTTCTTAAACAAACCAAAAACCACTGAAAATGTTGAAAAAAAAAAAAACCTTTTTGTCTTAGTTTTTGTTATAAAATTTTGTAGATAAGTGATTTTTCTCCTTCGCTGATGTGCGCTAATGAGGCTGTAGTGATGGCCACTGATAAGATGCACTGATGGACACTGATAGGTGGCACTGATGGGCATTGACAGGCATCACTGATGGGCACTGAAAGGCAGCACTGATATATGGCACTGATAGGCGGCACTGACTGGCACTGTTAGGTGGCACTGACTGGCACTGATTGGCAGCACTGGTAAGTGGCACTGACTGGCACTGATGTGTGACACTGAAAGGCAGCTCAGATGGACACTGATATGTGGCATTGATGTGCACTGGTAGGCACTGATATGTGGCATTGATGTGGCACTGATGGGCACTGGCAGGTGGCACTGATGGACACTGACAGGTGGCACTTCTGGAGCCACACTGATCATCAGGGCACACTGATCATCAGTGCCCTGATGATCAGTGTACATGTCCCCTCCGAGGAATGCCAATTACCGGCTCTCCTCTCGAGCTGTTAAAGTCCCATCTGCTTTTCAAGAGGGAAAATATTTTGTCCTGTCTGTCTGTATGGTGCCATTTATGCTGCCCTAGAAGATGAATCGGAGAAGTAGAGATGCATAGATCCAAGGATATACTGCAAAGGTCAAATGGTTTGTGCAAAACCAATATCAAACAATGTTTTGTTTCTGCAAGTAGTTGATTGCTATGACTAAAGTAAAACTGAAGTCTGAATGCTATGGGTTACTGTAGTTTTCACCTACATTATAGTCCTGAAATCACCAAATTAAAGTGATCTATAATCTGAATCACCATGTTATTTTCTATTAACTTTGTTATGTAACTTTTAATTCATCTTATATTCAGAAATAAAAGGCATTACCTTAGCGCACACTGAATTCCGGTGTCATCACCATAACCAGCATACATTAAATCCATTTCATCAGGCTTAAGGTCAGTGAAAAGTGTGTTGTTTTGTAATGAAAGAGCTGTGCTTGTACTGTTGAGAAATGTAACTAGAAGGAAAAGAAATTAATCTTATTACATGTATACAATTATGTTAAAATTAAATTAAAAATCACATTTGCAATCCAGGTATGACCATAAATTAGCAAACACAACTAGAAGATTTATTTTATTTACTCATTTATGTTTTTTTTTTCCTTCAAAAAAAAAAAATTGAGGGAAAAGAGGATGGAAATGCCAAATATGATTTCTGGGAGAGTGGAGTCAGCTACCATGGGGCATAAAGCCCTTTCGATAGGGTCAGAACCAGTACATAAGGTCTAGCTGCCTTCACTGTGTGTTCAATCAAAATAGATTAATTGAAAAAAATGCAGAGAGAAGCAAAACTAGAAAACAAAAAGGAAGGGAAGGGGGGAATGGGGAGGATAGGAATAGGAAAAAAAGGGTGAGGGGAGGCCCCTTAAATGCTCTGGGTTGTTGGCCTCTCTGACTGAGCCCAAAAGCAGAGTGTCAGAGAAGAAAGAAGGTAGGAGACGGAGAGGGGCAGTCTGGATTAGACAAAAGTGAAGAGAAATTGCAGCGTGGAGCGCCCCCCCCCCCCCCACCCCAGTCACTCATGGGGAGAGGGGGTCATTTACATTCTTATATCGCCTCCCAGATTGTAAGCTCGAAAGAGCAGGGCCCTCGATCCCCTCATGTTTTGCATTGTATTGGTATTGTTCTGTCACATGTTCTGTCCCCCTTTGTAATGTACAGCGCTGAGCAAACTATTGGCACTTTATAAATACTGTATAATAATAATAATAATAATATATTACACAGTATCATTTACATCAGTATAGCTAGTAGTAGTTAGTCACATTCAACAGGACTTTTTTTTTGTAATGTTGAAGTAATTTCACCTCTCATCTACGTGAATTACTCAATTCAGATGAGTGTCTGGAACAAACCCTCTTTGATAACTACCAGTCGCCTTTAGCATAACCTTCACAGACATTCACATCAGCCCCTACCTGTAAAAGGGCTTACAAACCAACATTCTTAATGCAGTTATAGAAACGTATGCACACACAAGTATGAAAGCAGAACTCCAACCAAAAGGCTATATACCCGCACAATTACACAGTCAAAATGCACATAAAGAAAATATTTTTTATTGGACATGTTTAATAGCAAAAAGTCAAAAATATTGTTTTTTTTTTCTCAAAAAGGTCAGTTTTTGTTTATAGCGCAAAAAAATAAAAAAAACTGCACAGGCGATCAAATACCATCGAAAAAAAGCTCTACTTGTGGGGGAAAAAAAAAAAAAAGACAGATTTAATTTGGGTGCAGCATTGCATGACCGCACAATTGTCAAAGTAACGCAGCGCCATAACGCAAAAAATAGGCTGGTCAGGAAGGGGGGTAAATCCTCTGGAGGGCAAGTGGTTAAAAACACCCTAAACATCATGTACTCAAGCAAGCATAGAACAAATGATACATTTTATGCTCAGTATTTTTATCCATTATTATTTCCTTTTGCAGTTGTTAAATAGCAAAACACATATCTAGTTTTCTTACCTCTTGTCTCATGCTAATGGTAAGAGGTCAGTGAAACTGTCAAATTGCCAGGCAACTTTCACCTGCTCTGATGAACAGCTGAAAGTAGTACCGCTTTCAGGATTGTTTGTTAGACTCACTATACAATATACCACAAAAGGTTCATTTTACTCCAAAACACAAATCCACCTAGTACGGGTGTCGGCAACCCGCGGCTCCGGAGCCGCATGCGGCTCTTTTTCACCTTTCCTGCGGCTCCGGAGCACACTGCCCACCAGGTGACAGGCAATAGGGTCGGCAAGCCGCGGCTCTTTTAATGTAGATCTTCTGTGTGCCGGGCGCCCGCTGGCAAACATTGGCTGTCAGGATGTAGGCGGGGCAGCCCGGATGTAGGCGGGGCAGCGTGACGAACTCCTCTCCTCTCACAGTCCGCCCTGAAGACCAGAACGGCGCGGGAACCCAGCGAGAGGAACGCGCGGAGCAAAGGTAAGTGAATTCACACAATATGGGGAATGAATTACTATGGGGGATGAATTACTATAGGGGGGATGAATTACTATAGGGGGGATGAATTACTACGGGGGATGAATTACTACGGGGGATGAATTACTATAGGGGGGATGAATTACTACGGGGGATGAATTACTATAGGGGGGATGAATTACTATAGGGGGGATGAATTACTATAGGGGGGATGAATTACTATAGGGGGGATGAATTACTATATGGGGGATGAATTACTATAGGGGGGATGAATTACTATATGAGGGATGAATTACTATATGGGGGATGAATTACTATATGGGGGATGAATTACTATGGGGGATGAATTACTATGGGGGATGAATTACTATATGGGGGATGTATTTTCAGTTTTAAAAATGTTTCTCTCAAAATAAATTTCAATCGTGGTTTTGGCGAGATTTGGCTCAGTCGAAAAAAAAGGTTGCCCACCACTGACCTAAGGCTATGATTGTGATTATGACGATACACTGTGGCCCTGATTAACCCTTTGCTTACTGGGCCCTTAAACCCCCTTCATGACCAGAGCGTTTTTTGCAATATATGCAGTGTCGGATTTGTTTTAAATGTTGCAATGGTTTTGCGGCTCCCAGTCTTTTTTTCCCTCTCGGAAACAGGTCCAAGTGGCTCTTTATGTCTTAAAGGTTGCAGACCCCTGACCTAGTAGGTAAACATCAATTTTAAATCATACAGTGGAGAATACATTCGATTCATTTATTCTTTCTTACCTTTATGCCTGCGGTCATCTTTAAATCCCAGTGAAGTAAAGCTCGGTAACAGTTTGCTTGAGAGAGAACTTAAATCCACCGAGTGTGTTTCTTCCTCTAAAAAAATAAAAATATATATTTCCCAAATTTTTAGCACATACAAGTGCAGTTTGTATGTATGTTTGCTTGTGTCTAATTTAAAATTGTTGAGATGGAACTGAAAACTGTCCGTAACAAATTCAAAAAAACAAAAACAAAAATCTAGCAAACTTGAATACTGTGTAAAATCTACAATATTCTGCTAGGCAGGGCTTTTTTTTTCAGCAGGAACGTGGGGGAACGTAATTCTGGCATCCTCCAGCACTTAATGTATGTAATGGCAAGGGGTGCTGGGATGTGCTGGAAGATCTATTTTTGCATGGTGGTCTGTTGTTGCTGGGGAGGTCTGTTGTTGCTGGAGGGGGATCTATTGTTGCTGGAAGGGATCTACTGTTGAGGGCAGGGGTCTATTGTTGCTGGATGCTGAAGAGTCTTTTGATGCTGGCTGCTGGGGGATCTGTTGCTGCTGCTGGGGGTTTATTGTTGCTGGGGTGGTATTTATTTTGGGGTCCATTGTTGGCTGAGGAATCTATTGTTGCTGGGAAGGTGGTCTATTGTACTGCTTTTTTATCATTAACAAATTCAATACAAATGACTTGGCACCAAAAAATACTTGGCTTGGTGTATTCTCTATAAGGAACAGTACTGGGAGGTGGGTTGGAACCAAGGGACTGTGTTCGGAGGTGGGTAGGGAGCGGAGACAAGATATGATTCAGAACAAGGGAGCTCCTGCACCTATTTTCTGAGGAAAAAAGCCCTGCTACTAGATAAACATTATTATTTTTATGTTTTTCTGCTAGTTTACTGCATAGTGTCAAATGTGAGTGTTTGAGAAAAAAAAAAAAAGAAGACCACAGCAACCACAAGAACTGGATACTTTTCTTTGTGAATTGTGTCAAGGTAGAAAGGGATTTCTGCAGTGCCTAAATCTGCTTGATGATCCAGTAAATCCTGCTACCAAATTATGATTCCAAAAAAGGGTTATGAAAAAATGTATAAAAAACAAATATGCTGCAAGGTATATTGTAGCAAAGATATACAGAATTCCATTGTGCTTTCAGCTATGAGGGTTTTAGTGTATTTTAAAATGTTGATTTTCTGTGCTTGACGTGAAGCTGTGCTTTGTCCACATGGGGGGCAAGCAACAGAGTTATATAACCGCTGCCCTACCTAGCTGTACTTGTTCACCTTCCCTCTGCTCTCTTATATCTCCAATCAGCAACGAGGACTGAAAAGGAATACCTAGTACCTTTAGGTATGGGGACCACAAGACTCACTTCCCTTCCTCCCACGTAACAGCATGGATTTGATTGGTGATTAACCTGTGACAGGAATAGTCACAGCCCTGTTTAGGGAGGTTAAAATGGCTCTCTCACTCCCTTCCTGGCAGCTAAATGCAGCAGTGGGGGAGCAAAAAGAAGCTGGGGTGGACTGCAAATGAGTGATACACATGCTTAGCTCTGCATTGTCAATGCATAGGCTTACTTTAATTCCCAATTCCCGTCTTGTTTGCTCACCACCATGACATCTCCTCTAACAGGTTAGGTCAGCAATGGGCAAACTACGGCCCGGCGGACCTTTTAATCCGGCCCGCGGATGTGGCTGTCAGGATGTGTGTAGGCGGGGCAGCGTGACGAACGTGAGGGGAGGGGAGCTAGGCTCCTCTCACAGTCCGCCCTGAAGACCGGAACGTCGCGGGAACACGGCGAGAGGAACGCATGGAGCAAAGGTAAGTGAATTGACACAGAGGGGACTTAATATGGGGAATGAATTAATATGGGGAATGAATTACTATGGGGAATGAATTACTATATGGGGGATGAATTACTATATGGGGGATGAATTACTATGGGGGATGAATTACTATGGGGGATGAATTACTATATGGGGGATGAATTACTATATGGGGGATGAATTACTATATGGGGGATGAATTACTATGGGGGATGAAATACTATATGGGGGATGAATTACTATGGGGGATGAATTACTATGGGGGATGAATTACTATAGGGGGGATGAAATACTATATGGGGGATGAATTACTATAGGGGGGATGAATTACTATAGGGGGGATGAATTACTATATGGTGGATGAATTACTATATGGGGGATTAATTACTATGCTTACTATGGGGGAATATTACTATACTTACTATGGATGACACATACACATCATTCATCTACTCTTGGTCCGGCCCCCGGGTCCAATATATGAACCCAATGCGGCCCTCAAGTCAAAAAGTTTGCCCACCCCTGGGTTAGGTTGTGGTAGAATTAAATGTGAATTAGGTTTAAGCTCAAGCAGACTTTACACATTTAGGATACAATCACACCTATTTGTATTAGTAGGGCTGTTTTTTTTTTTTTTAAATCCTGCTTACTACATCTTTGTTGTGGTTTCCAGCAAAATACATTCTACAAAAAGTACACTAAAACCCACACTACTGCAAAAATCTAGTTCAACACGTACTCTATTTTCTATTGCAATACTATGTTTTTGATTTAACATGGCACATGTCTAACACATTTATACTACTTACCTTCTGCATCTGGATCAGAGTTGACTACAGTATAAACTAAAGTGCCATCTGTAATCTTCTTAAGGTAACCAATCTGAAAGTAAAAAGTTGCCATTTTAGAATTAAATTAATTCCTAATATAAAACTCTGCCAGCTACTGTGCCATGTTTTGTATTAGGAAAAATATACCTTGCAGTTGGTAAAATATCTGTTGACTTTGTCTCTTGCTTCATCTGCTGCATGCTCTACTAGAGCCAATACATGTTCTTCTGCTGT
Source organism: Staurois parvus (assembly GCF_062004578.1). Lineage (NCBI taxonomy): Eukaryota > Metazoa > Chordata > Amphibia > Anura > Ranidae > Staurois > Staurois parvus. The sequence goes on along the minus strand of NW_028317873.1, from coordinate 4,748,319 downwards.
GCTGTCTGTTAAACTACATGCATTGCCCTCTGGTTCAAAAATACAACTGAAACAGTACACAAAATAAACTAATGCATAAGGAGGTCTTTCAAATTTCTATAAATCAACAGTTGACTGCAAATAAAAAAAAAAAAGCAAAAGTATAAAATGAAAAAGCTTCCATTCATGCTGTACACAAATGCTCAAAATTACAGACTGAACTCTGACTTTATCTTTTGTAAACAGAAATCATACGTAAACATTTTACATTACAGGTCTACATATGGAAATAACAATAGGGTTTAAAGTGGACTACTACACATAAAAAGTCATCTTTTGTCTCTGACAACTTTTTTTTTTATTGATGCAGCTCTGTTTCTGTGCACTTATTCTCTTCATGAGTTACCTTCCAGCAACATCCTGGGAAAGCAGAGGATCCCAAATCCCATGAGAAGACATTATAGCACTGTGTAAGAGCAACTTTTTGTGAGATTTGGGTTGCCAGCAATAACCAGCATCTTGCTGGAAGGCTTGTGGCATTACCCTCTCCTAGGCGCCTTTGGTGGAAGCTGGGGGTAAGGAAAGCATTGATTCAAAGTTTTACCTTTTAATTTGTTTTTTTTTTTTCCATGTATCATATTTACCTGGACAGGGTAAATATGCAAAGCATTCTTTCCATTTTGATGCAAGGTTACTTTAAAATTGTACAGGTTTATGTAAAGGATCTTAAATTTAAGTCACAATTCATTAACCACCTCCCGTCCGGCCATTGTATATAAATGGCCGGACAGTGGCAGTGCAGGGGAGGGTGGCCATTTAAAAATGGCCTCTCCACCCCTGCTTGTGCGCGCTCCCTGGGAGTGCACAGCACCGCAATCCGGTGCCCGCTGTGTCCTCCGGACACAGTGGACCACAGATCGTCGTACAGGACCTCTGTGCGAGGTCCCGATCATGTGATCACTGATTGGCCAATCAGTGATCACATGCAGAGTAGTAAGCAAGATGTCACTTCTCACATCATTGCTTACTACGTTTGAAATCTGTGAATGATCACAGAGGTCACATGGTACAAGGCTATCACAACGGCCTTGTACCATGTGACAAGCTGTGACCAATCACAGCTCACACGGTAGTTCTCAATGGCTGCGTAGGGTGGGAGAGTAGGTAATAAGCATTCTTTGCATTTTGATGCAAGGTTACTTTAAAATTGTACAGGTTTATGTAAAGGATCTTAAACTTAAGTCACAATTCATTAACTACCTCCCGTCCGGCCATTGTATGTAAATGCAGCCAGAGAGAAGGAGAAATGATTGCTTTTACAGCCTTTATAGGTGTAAAAGCAATCAGTGTAAAAAAAAAAAAAAAAAAAACTTCATCACCCCCCCACAAGTAGTACAGTGTCACCATGGTGACATTGTACTACTAGGGTGACAGTATGTAAAAAACTAAAAAAAAAACAAAAAACAAAACATAAATAATATAAAAAAATAAAATAAAAATGTAAAAACAAAATGTTTAAAAATTATAATTTTGGTTATAAACTAATTTGTTTTTTTTTTTTTACTAAAAAGATAACGGAATAAATGTTGGCCAAGATTTATGATGAAATATTATTTATTTGCAAAATTTTATAAGAATAACACTTTTTTTTCAAACTTTTTGGACATTTCATTTACATAGCAAAAAAAATAAAAATCCCAGTGGTGAATAAATACCGCCAAAATAAAGATTTATCTGTGTCAAAAAAATGCTAAAAAATTAATATTCATATGAGTGTTGCATGACCACGCAATTGTCATTCAAAGTGTGATAGCACTGAAAGCTGAAAATTGGCCTGGACAGGAAGGGGGTAAAAGTGTCTGGACTTGAAGTGGTTAAACAAATAAAATCAGACGCTCAGAAATACACAATTAAGAAGGTTTAAGTGCTTTTTCTATGGTTTAAATTTGCAGTCAATTCTCTCTTCAAGAAATTAGGTAAATAAAAAGGGAAATCTGGTGTCTGCATGCAAAAATATAATTTTTTGTACTCACTGTAACATTCTTTTCTTAAAGTCCATTGAGGGACACAGGAAATCTTTCATCTTTGGGTAAATACTGCCTAAAGGAGGATCAGACACTGGCAAACAAAAAAACGTAGGTCAGCTAAGGCTAACCCCTCCTACTGCAGCATGCCTGTTTTGTAGAAAAGCCATACTGGGACCATAATTATCTGTATGAATACAGAGGAGTGGGACCAGTGTCCTTAAATGGAGTTCAGGAAAAGGATTTTTTGGTGAGTATAAAAATTCTATTTTTTTTCTTGTTCACTGAGAAACAGAGATGTCTTTAAGACATCCTAAAACAGTTCAACTGAGGAATGGACAACACAAACAGGCACAAAACAATTCAGAGAACTAGGGTCTGCCTGCACCACAAAAACTCATCTGAAAGACCTTATTCCTAAATATGGCATCAGGTGATGTCACAATATCCATCCTGTAGAGCTTAGAGAATGTGTGAACAGAAGATCAAGTAGCAGGATTGCACCCAGGTTGATGTTAAAAAAAAAAAATCGAAGAAATACCCACAGATCTAATAGAGTGTGCCTTGAAAGGAAAATTGTACCCGATCCTTGAAATTGTAAGTTTGGATGACAGCCTGTCTGAGCCAAAAATTGATAAACATACAGTGCCACGCTTCTTAGCTCACTTATTAATAGAACCAAACAATAATGTGAACATAAATCAATACAAAATAATGAATATAAATCATAAAATCAAAAGTCTCAAATACTGATTTCTTCAACTTGAATGTGTTTCATATTTCATCTCTTTATGTCATGTAATGGGGAGGGGCTTGATGACATCACGATGCTCTCGATCCAGCCACAGTGTCATTTCAGATGAGTGGAACCTATCTTTGATTGCCTGTATATGAACATTGCTGGATATTCATGCGCAATATATCTGATGTGATTTAACACCTTTATTATGCGAGTGGCCACTTTATATGTTTTAATAAAATAGAGTTTTAAAAAGGATAAAGCACTATTGTGTTTTAGATTTTTTCACCACGTATGCTGAGTGGAGGACAGAATAAGGAGAGTGGTGATCTGTGGAGGAAGATTCTATTACCAGGATACACTGGTTGTTGTGTGTCCACTTCAAGGGACACATGCGATTTTTGACCTAACTTTATGTGTGATCAAAAACTCCAGGTGAGAGCACATCTGGTGTTTGTTTTTGGTGGAGGATTAAAGGACATAAAGAGATGAAATAGGAAACATTCAAGTTGAAGAAATCATTATTTGAGACTTATTTTATATTGATTTCTATTCAATATTTTGTATTGATTTATGTTCACATTATTGTTTGGCTCTATTAATAAGTGAGCTTAGAAGTGCGGCACTGCGTGTTTAGAATGTTTGTTCACGCGCATCTTATGAGTATGTGGTAGTGCAAGTTGCTTCTTGTATTGATATTTATAGTTATATACTGCTCGTGAGAGATTATTACTGTTGAGCCTGTCTGAGCCAATTCCAGAAAACCAAAGGATAGTTCATTTTGTTGAACCGAAGCTGAAAAGAGGGACAGAAGAACAAGGGCTGGGCAGCACAGTGGCTAAATGGTTAGCGCTTCCGCCTGGCAGTACTAGAGTCGTTGGTTCAAATCCCAGCCACGGCACCTCCTGCCTGGAGTTTGCATGTTCTCCCTGTGCCCGCGTGGATTTCCTCAGGGTACTCTGGTTTCCTCTCACCCTCCAAAGACATGCTGGTAAGTTAATTGGCTCCTAAATTGTCCCTAGTATGTGTATGTATGAATGTGAGTTAGGGACCTTAGATTGTACTCCCCTGAGGGTTAGGGACTGATGTGAATGTACAATATATATGTAAAGTGCTGCGTAAATTGACGGCGCTATAAAAGTACCTGAAATAATAAATAAATAAGGGCTGCTTGAGAAGAAAGGCAGAAATTACCTTAGGCAAATAGGAAGTCCTGGGCCTCAACACCACATTGTCCCTATGCCAGTGGTTCTCAACCTTCCTAATGCCGCGACCCTTTAATACAGTTCCTCATGTTGTGGTGACCCCCAACCATAAAATTATTTACTCAGTAATTATAATTCATGAGTGTTGTTTTACCTCCAATACTGCTGCTTTCAACACAGTAGCTAATCTTTACACATCGGAAATATGTGTTTTCCGATGGTCTAAGGCGACCCCTGTAAAAGGGCCATTCGACCCACAAAGGGGTCGCGACCCACAGGTTGAGAACCACTGCCCTATGCAAAACAAGAAACAGTTCCTTGAAGGATAAGGCTGCCAATTCAGAGACACACCTCAGAGGTGATAGCCACCAGGAATACCACCTGGTGGGTGAGAGTAGATAAAGGAATGTTGCTAATGGGTTCAAGCAGCAGTTTTTGGAGAACAGATAGAACTAGATTTAGATCCCACTGGGTCACAGGGGAATGAACAGGAGTTGCTACATGGGATATTCCCTGTATAAGCTGTCTCTGAAACAAGATAGAAAGTATAAAAACCTGATCTTTGATAGTGCTGAAAGCCAAACACTGGTCCAAACTCTTGGAGTGGAAGCCCATATACTCACACCAAGTGAATTATGCCTTCCATTTCCGATGATAGACCTTGCGGGACATTTATTATTTATTTCAGGTACTTGTACATAGACTTCCTTGCTTTTTATTGTAGGTAGCACAGATTCAGAGATGTCCTTGTTTAACAGGGCTGTTGAAAACCAGCTTCTGATAAAGCCAGCGACCATGGAGCAAGATGGTAAGTCAGTCCTTCAGACATAGTATCTAGAGAATGTAGAAGTGGCCACACAGAGGGTCTGCATAGAGTCTTACTAAGTCAATGTTGATGTTTAATATTTGCCACTATTGTGGCATTCTATGACTGAATCTGGATTGGATGACCCCCAGAAGCATAGCCCAACATAGTAAAACATCTAAAATCAACCTAAGCTATAGGATGTTGATAGAAAGGTGAGAATCTTCCTCTAACAAGTCCTCTGCACACACAAGGTACCCAGCACACCTCACCAGCCTGACAGGGCTGCCATACATTGTGGGGATCTTCTAAAAGGCAGGACAACGGGGGGAGGGGGTTCTCTCCCTGCACCAGTTGTCATCTTTAAAAAATAGTGTCGCTATGCAGAGTTCGGCCCACACAGCCATGTCATTCATTCACAGATTCTGGTGCATGGATAAACTGCAAATCTTGTCTGCCATCGCAGCAGATGGACTTGTAGTTTGCATGAACTGCGGAGGTGCTGATCATTATTATTTTCATATACTTCCATCAATTTCAATTGGACAGAAAATGCACACAGATGTTAACAGCTTCATTGGACTCCATGTATTTTTGTGACACATGCATTTTTACATGCTGCAAAATGCAAAGGTGTGAACCAGCCCTTAAAGAATATGTAAACCCAAGATTTCATATCCCTGATATGTGCCTGCGCTACCATGTACTTGTATGAAAAAGTCCCCTGTTCTTTGTATGGCTTCCTTTGTGCGAAAGCAACTGGTGTTCCTGCCAATCCTTCTGCTTTCCTATCAAAAGCTGACCAAACTATGCATGAAAGAACAGTGTGGTCAGTGTTCTGGCTGTGCTGAGAACTCAGATCATAAGCGAAATCTCCTGCGCTCAAGGACTCAGGCGGGTGGCGAATAGATGGAACCAGACCTGGAAAGATCGACCACCAATGCATGTAGAGTTGTGCAGCTCCAAATAAGGCTGGGGAAGCCCGACCAATACTGCAAATAGAAACAAAAACGAGAAGCGCACCAACCTTGCGCATTACCTCAGTAACCAAAGTTTATTAATTGTAAAATAATACTCACAAACCGCGAATAAAATCAGGCATATAGGTCCTCAAAGGACCTGAAAAGTAGAAAGCCAGCGCGGATCCCATTATGGGGGTAGATACTCAGTACAGTTGACACGTTTCGAAGGGCATCCCTTCATCAGAGCTGCATGAAGAAAGGATGCCCTTCGAAACGCGTCAGTGGACTGAGTATCTGCCCCCATGATGAGATCCGCGCTGGCTTTCTACTTTTCAGGTCCTTTATGCCTGATTTTATTCGCTGTTTGTGAGTATTATTTTACATTTAATAAACTTTGGTTACTGAGGTAATGCGCAAGGTTGGTGCGCTTCTCATTTTTGTTTCAATTTGCTGTGCTGAGAACTCAGCCTGCTCTCCTCCAATAATCAGACTTGTACTGACCCCCCCCCCCCCTCCAAAACCATTCACTGGGAAGATAAGTGTGTTGCTGCTTCTTTTTTGCCTTTGATTTCTATTTTAAACTGAATGGGTTGTTTCACAAGGCTGAGGGTTCATATATACAATGGTACTAAATGTGCTGCTCAATATACAATGATTTTTTAACCGTAGCTCATTTCCATGTTAGCTCAGCAGGTTTTGCTGTCCCATAGAAATACAAATTTAGGATAGGTAATTTTAAAGTGGTTGTAAACCCTTACATATATCATGTGAAGTGACTGGCCTCAGGTGATTCACAGAGATTAAACAAATCCTCCTACATGAGCTGTACCTGTGTATCAGTAGCCACCTCTTCTATAAATCGTTCTAAAAAATGCACAGATCAAAGGATTTTTATCAGCTCTAGCAGTAGAGGGTGATAATCTGACTTCAGGTACATTGCAGAGCATAGAGCTCCCTGATATCTGACAGCTGACTGGCGGAAAGGGACACAACCCCTCTACACAGGCCTACAGGCTCATAGAAAAATACACAGAGCTAAGGCGAGTCACCTGCTGTGTGCTGGAGGGGGGCTGTTGTGTGGGGAAAAACTGTCAGAAGATACTCATGCATGGAGGATAGATGCAGAGGGGAGCCATGCTTGGTGCTTTGGATTCAGGCCAGTACACACTATAGTGGGATGTGCTTTGTTCATTTTTCATATCGGAAATTTACAACCACTGTAACCACTTCAAGTCCGGACACTTTTACCTCCTTCCTGTCCAGGACAATTTTCAGCTTTCAGTGCTATCACACTTTAAATGAGAATTGCGCGGTCATACAAGACTGTACACATATGAATTTGTTAGCATTTTTTTGAGACAGATAAAGCTTTATTTTGGTGGTATTTATTCACCACTGGTAAACAAAATTTTAATTTTTTTTGCCATATAATCAAAAAGTCCAAAAATTTGGAAAAAATGTGTTTTTCTTATAAAATTTTGCAAATAAATAATATTTCATCATAAATCTTGGCCAAAATGTATTCAGTTATCTATTTAGTAAAAAAACAACCCCAAATTAGTTTAGAACCAAAAATTATAATTTTTACTAATTTTTATTTTAATTTTTTATATTATTTATGGTTTTTTACATACTGTCACCCTAGCAGTACAGTGTCACCATGATGACACTGTACTACTTGGGGGTGATGAAGATTTTTTTTTTTTTTTTACACTGACTTCTTTTACACCCATAAAGGCTGTAAAAGCAATCATTTCTCCTTCTCTCTGGCTGCATTCTTTCAGCCACTGAGAAATACTGTGTGAGCTGTGATTGGTCACAGCTTGTCACATGGTACAAGGCTGTTGTGAAAAGCCTTGTATCATGTGACCTCTGTGATCAGATTTCACACGTCGTAAGCAATGATGTCAGAAGTGACATTTTGCTTACTACTCTGCATGTGATCACTGATTGGCCAATCAGTGATCACATGATCGGGACCTCGCACAGAGGTCCCGTACGACGATCAGTGTTCCATTGTGTCCGGAGGACACAGCGGGCACCGTATCGCGGTGCTGCATGCTCCCAGGGAGCGCGCACAAGCAGGGAGGCCGTTTATAAATGGCCACCCGCCCCTGCACTGCCACCGTGGCCGGACGGGAGGTGGTTAAGCTAGCCATGTAAATGGATTCCTCCATCCACACAAGTGCCTGCTAAACAGGCTGAATTTTGATCCATCTATGGCGTGCTTTAATACAGTACATACTCATTTTAGATCAGGGACATGAAACAAAAAGGGTCAATAGCAAGAGAACTAGCATTTTCAGAAAATAAGGTCAGCAATGGCAGCCTCTCTATAAGCTCCTCTAATGGAAGATTTCCTTTTTTAAATCTTGTAAAGCCTGCTGATTTAGTGTATTCACAGTTGGAAAATCCACAGAAATAGAGAAAAACTGCGGTGAAATGTTCAGTTTGCACAAGGTATTGGAAACAACTAAAGATACAGTGAGAATGTTTATAAAGAAAAGAGTTTTGGTTGTATCGGTAATATGGCTGGATATATAAAACCATAATAAAGTATGAAAGCAATAACCACAAAGACCGAAAAAGACTTACCTCTGATCATCCTCAATGACCCTGCAAAAATTGTGGAAGAAATATGTTACACCAAAATGTACCAATTTATCAAATACTGTAACTATATTAAACTAAAAAATTAGAAACAGTATAAAATAAACAAAAATGTATGCTGCAGGCAATACAATCATGCATCATGCTTTTTACAGTCCATTCACATCAGCAGCCATGCTGAACACACAGCCAATGGTGTGTGCTGGGACACAGTGCCGAAGCGCCAATCCCAGTTCATTCACTCTTCACAATTTTTTCTTAGAACTTTATTAAAAAACTGCATGCAGTATTTTTTTCAGCTCACACCACCAGAACGCAGTGGTGTGAACTGACACCATGGCAAAAAGACAAATTACCTTGGCTTTGCATTGGGACTGCACTGTGCAACATTGCCCAGCACTTTCCAACACAAATAGTGAGAATGGACCCTTATTCATTTAGTGGTTCACATGATATCACAGTAAACCTAGCTCTTGCACAAAATCACATTAAAATGATACTAAACACACACTGTTTAAATTTACATTATCCCTTCTCTTTCTGTATGTGGATGATAGTGGTAAACATGTACGGTTTTGTTTAGTTCCAAATCAAAATTCGGACAAATTTTTAATTATTCGGAGATTAAGGCGTATCCCGAACCAGAAATAACAAAACAAAATTTCGTCCGAAATTATAGAATAAAATAAAATAGAAATAAAGGAATAAAAGCAGAAAAGAATAAAATAGAAAAAAATAGAAATTCGGCCAAATTTTTAATTATTCGGAGATATCTGAATGATAATATTACCAAATATAAAAGAACCAGAAATAACAAAAAAATTTTGTCCGAAAGAATAAAATAAAACAAAATAGAAATAAAAGAATAAAATAGAAAAGAATAGAGTAAAACAGAACAGAATAGAAAATAAAAGAATAGACTAAAATAAAATAGAAAATAAAGGAACAGAACAGAATAGATTAGAATAGAAACGAATACAAAATAAAATAATAAAATAGAGAACAGAAAATAGACCATAGAATAGAATAAAATAGAAAGAATGTAACCATCTTCTGAAATGTGAATTTTGAGCAGAATAAATTTGAATAGAATAGAAAATAAAAGAACAGAAAATAGTAGATTAGAAAAAATATAATAGTCTTCCGAAATGCGAATTGAATAGATTCAAATTTGTATAGAATAGATTAGAATAGAAAAGAATAAAATAGAAAATAAAAAAATAGAAAAGAATAAAATAGAAAAGAATATAACGGTCTTCTGAAATTCAAATAAATAAATACATTTGAACAATAGAATAGAATAAAGTAGGAAGAATATGACCATCTTCTGAAATTCGAGTAGAAAAGCATAGAAAATAAAACTAGAATAGAATAAAATAGAAAAAACAATAGAATAGAAAAAAATCCAATAGAACAGAATAAAATAAAAAGAATATAACAGCATTTGGAAATTCAGATAGAATAAACTTGAATATACAAGAATAGAACAGTAGAGAAAATAGAATAGAATAGTATAAAATAAAAAGAATACTGAATAGAATAAATTCAAATTTAAATGCCGATTCAAGTTTTCCGAATTCAGTCAAATTTAATTCAATTCAACCAAATTTGGAAAATTCGAATCAAATTTCAAAATGAATAAACAAAAAACTAAACAAATTCAGAAAACAAATTTAACTAAATGAAATTATTTATAGAAAGAATCGAAACTAAACAATGTTTTTTGTTCTGCACATGTCTAGATGATACTGTAATTATTTTAATAAAGAAAATATCTTTCTTTTTCCTAATCAATATACAGCTGTATATTAGTATGCATATTAAACTCTTTCCTCAATATTCCTGTTTTCAGAGTATTTTGTCTCGACAGTCATTAACCACTTGCCATAAAAATGCTAAGAACAGCTGCTAGAAGTTAGAGCCAAAAAATCCATTTTTGCCCACCCCCTTCTACCTAACCCATCCTTTCCAGAGTAAAGTTTTCATTACCTGGTGGAGTCAGTTAAACTCACCTGAGTAGCTCCACAAAATGGTCCCTCGCTGACACGGTTTCCTCCTGCAGGGAATGCTAATCCAGCATTGCTTGTAAACCTTGTCAGCTGCTTCTCTTCCCTCCCATGGGTCTGACTTTCTAACAGGACCCCTCCTTTGGCCGGCCAAATGGCAATTGTCCACATCACACAGGCAGTGATATAGACACCCAGAAGAAAGACTCATCCAGAAAGCAAACAGTGAAGATAAGGACCCAAAGCTGGATGATCATGTGACCATCCATTCAGGTAAGTGAAAATGAGGTTTAGGGAGTTAATAGTCAACCCATAAATCAGTAAAATAAGGGGTGGGGTTGCATTCATCCTGGAGCTGAGCTTTAAAGCCCGACTCTAAACCAATTTTTTCCCCTGTTCTGAGCAGAGAGGCAAAGGGATAGAACCTAAGTTGGGTCAATATATGTTAGGAAAAGGAGTGAAAGGGCATTCTGTCTGGTTAGGGCAAATACTGCAACAAAATACTTTTTTTTTTCCCCCTTCTAGAAAATACAATAGCATTAGATCTAGAATTAGAACTAGAGATGCTTACGACTTTCAGTGTGGATGAACATGACAGCTTCCTGCAGTCAGTGTTCCCTACGAAAGCAACGGGTATCCGCTACTTCTTCAGCAACTACTGACGTCACACCGCCCTATTTGATTAAATATCTGAGAATCTGGGGGGGTGTTCATTCAAATTTCTTTCCTGTTTTTTGCGAGGTTCCCAATAAAATCCATGCCAGATCCGAGGAGAACCACACTTTTGTCATTCTTGCTGTAGGATATACTACACCAAAAGTGATATTTTGAGGTTTACATTGTTGGTCAATGACATTTCAATGCCATCTTTTTTGTTTGTTAAAAACAGCATTTTTACAAAACAAGTTGTCAGGGAATTGTCATTTACCTACATTTTTATGCGTTAGAAATGTCATTGTTTCTTTAGCTCCCCCCCCCATGGGCAGGTTATTTAAGGGAATTGAGCATTGTTATTGCTTCACTTTAAACATTAAAAACAAAAATAAAAATTGCTGTCCCAGACACATTGAATTTTTAAAAATAATTTTTGCAAAGTGCATGTGTCCCAGGTCAGTGCCCAACCCCCCATGCCATTTGTTTGACAACCCAGCTTAATAGCCAACAAAATGGCTAATATTGATTTTACAGATTTAAATGCTTGTCGCACCCCTCATGAACCAAACCCAGATATGTTTCACTCAAAGTTCAAACCTTTGTCAGGGTATTATTAATATATAAGCCTTTGTGTGCCAGTGACAACTGCTTCTATCATTTATCCTGTTTTCAGAGGAACTGGAAGTGAGGCGAAGCCACCTCTTGGGACCATGGTCAAGAAATAAATCTTAACAGAACCTTTCACTCTCTGCAAGCGTATCCAAAATTTAAAAAAAATCTTGGCTGGAATCAGGTTTTAAGCAGTCTGTGGGTACATAGTTTTTGGAAGTTCTTTATGGCTCTGTTTTTTAAATAACTTACAGAATCTCTGTATTAAGGCTAGGCTCACATATGTGGGTACAGCAGTGCATGTAAAACTAACACGTTCTAGCACCCATATGCAGCCACACAAAAAAACATGGTGCTTTATTAAAAGGTGTGGGGATGCCATTAACACTTAATGGTACCCCCACGTGCTGAAAAACGCAGTGTGGCTTTCAACATGCAGAAACACCAAAGCACCATGCTGTTTCCATGCGCCTGCTTTTTAACCTCCTTAGCGGTATGATTATTTCAGATTTTTGGTGCTGAAAGCCATACCATTATTTTGCATGGAAATTTGGCGTTTTATATTGTAGGCCTGTAATTCTTAGGAATAACTCACTGAAATCTGACCGAACAAGAGTCTAGTAAACATCCCGGGTAGGATAAAACTTGAAACACGAAATCATAAAATATAATTTAATAAATCATAAAAAATAGAATAATAATTTTAATTCAATAATGTAATCAAACCAAAAACACTGAAATTTGAAATATAGCGCCAAGTTCGCACATCACTGAGCAAAGTCGCAAAATCGTTTTCAGTGTCTGATGACGAATTTCCCCACGAATCATTATCACTCAATTCTGCAAGTGGTTCTGATTTACTATCGCTGTTCTCTAGCCGGTCTAAAACCGATTTTGACCTAAAGGGACGCTTTTTGGACGCCATGGACGTTTCTCAGTTTCCAGGCAATAAGAACAGTAAAAATGCAGGCAGGGCGCCGGACAAAGCACTCGGGACAAAATGTATGTGAAATGGTTTGATACAGGAATGTTATACTATGTGATTTTAGTGAATGTCACTTTTTGTCATTTTCAAATTTCCCGCCGTTCCGACGCTCTCAGGGGACGGAACCCAGAAGACAGATGCCGGCATCCGCCGGATTACATTGCCAGGGAAACACTGCAGGAGGGACACTACGGGAGCGCAGGACAAGGTAAGTGCAAGAGGGATCCCGGAGCAGCGCCGCATAGTATTCCTGAGTGTAGCTCGGGGTTACCGCTTCTGGTACTGAAACTTTACCCCGAGCTACACTCAGGAAAGCCGCCAGGGAGGTTAAAAAAGGTGCACAGACCTTTTTCCCGCAGGAAATACAGGCACAGCAGCCCATTCTAATGAATAGACTGCGGTGCCTGCGCAAGCACAGCATGCAGAACTGCCTAAATGTGAACCTAGCCTTATACAAGTTATTTATAAGTGTTTGTCAGTATGAAACTTCTGTCACCAGCCACGTTAAATAGACTAATGGCTCGATGTAGATTATAAAAAAGCAGCACACAGTATGACAACTATATCTGCATAGTGGCCCTCTCCTACTAGATCTGCAAGATACATCTACAAGAAGCAGCAGACCCCCTGCAACATCACAAGCTGGGGACTTCACCCTATCACATGCTGTGACTATTGCACGTGCATTGGGTTGAGCAGCACAGCCAATAACACAGCAATTGTATGTCTCTTTGGCTGACTGTGGCTTCCTGACTCAGTGTGGAAGTCACAGCACAATTCTACAGGCAGATTGCTTGAATGCAATCATGTAAGGCAAAAAACCCCTATCAACATGACATAGACCTTCCATGTGGATAGTGATTCAACAGGAACTAAAATAAGGTAAACTTGGTAAATACATACAATTTAGTTTAGTGTCTGCATTGCATCTACATTTCCCAGAACATGCTATATCAGCAATGGGCAAACTACGGCCCGGCGGACCTTTTAATCCGGCCCGCGGAGCGTGATACTGTCAGGATGTGTGTAGGCGGGGCAGCGTGACGAACGTGAGGGGAGCTAGGCTCCTCTCACAGTCCGCCCTGAAGACCGGAACGGCGCGGGAACACGGCGAGAGGAACGCGCGGAGCAAAGGTAAGTAAATTGACACGGGGGACTTGGCTTACTACTTGGGGGGGAATAGTACTATGGGGGATGAAATAATATGGGGGATGAATTAATATGGGGAATGAATTACTATAGGGGGGATGAATTACTATATGGGGGATGAATTACTATGGGGGATGAATTACTATATGGGGGATGAATTACTATATGGGGGATGAATTACTATATCTACTCTTGGTCCGGCCCCCGGGTCCAATATATGAACCCATTGCGGCCCTCAAGTCAAAAAGTTTGCCCACCCCTGTGCTATATAATATGTTACCATCTGTCCACATATCTGACCACCAAAAAGGCTTGCATTTTTACCTAATAACCTCCTTGCTTGGCTTTTTAGATTTCTTTGCCATCTCAACTGGAGCTGGGATTGGAACCTCTGGAGCAGGATCTTCCACTGTAGTGTCCTCATCCCCCAATATAGCAGCCTGCTGAGAAAAATCCATGTCCTGCATAAACGACATACTGCGCTTCAAAGCTAAAAGCCGTTCCTAGAATCAAAAAGGACAGAGCAGCAGGAACTTTATATGTACTTTCATAGCAAAAGGTGCTATGATGAATGGATGGGATGGGAACAATATTACCTCAGTCTTACAATGCTAGATTTTAATGCTTATGCAGCAGGGCTGGGTAATTCTTTCCAAAAATAGCCATGCAAAAACAGAAATAAAATTATGAAAATCAGAAAGTAAAGAAAATAAACTGCACAAAAAATATTAACATTGACGTCAATATATACAGTATATGAAAGATGTTGCTATTTTAAAATTAACTTTGATTGCAACTGTATACACTATAACATACAGTATGTATACATATACTTCGCAAAAAATTTGCCTATATGTGTGTAACGTTTAGCAACTCATAAAATAACTCACTCAATAACAAAGCATTGAATAAAATTATATTAGTCCCCACTGCTAAAAATGTTCAATATTCTTACAACCAAAGTGTATGGCAGATGAAAACACAAAAATGGAGGCATGCACTAGTATTTGAATTTCGATCATACTTTACTCATCATCTTGAAGCCTGTATGAAGTAGCTTCTTGGCCAACTTGTAGTATACAGTCTCTGGTCGGTTGTATGTCATTGCATTATCACACATAAGTTTGAAATCTGCCTGTAGAATAAACAAATTTGGATGATTTACTAAGAATATCATACTTCCCTAACAACATTCTTAAAGTGAGGTAATGGTTGCACAAAATCAACCAGATGTAAAGAAAGTAGAAAGAATTGTGAAATCACCAAATCAGTTACTAATACTTCAGTTATTCAGTTGAATGCAAAATAATACACATTTGCTCTGAGTAATAAACTCATTGCTATAGATAAATCAACATGTAATAATAATTTGTACAGAAAAATCTTGCCGTTTTTTAACAATATATCCATCAGTGAAGATCACCATTCAGAAACATTTTGACACCTTGAAACTTATTTTATTTACTTGCAATTGGCATTTTTCTATTTTAGATTGCAGCTGCAGCCTGCGAACCTGGAAGGAAGACTGGGTGAAGATGGAAGCCCCATTGAGCCATGACAGTGGTCCGCTGGAGGGCTTCGTTTTCAGGAAAGTCTTTCATAATGAGCTAGTATGCGATGTACATGTGATCCACTTTAAACATATGTATTGTAATGGAAGGAATTTCTTTTATTTTTATTATTATTTATTACAGGTACTTGTATAGCGCCGTCAATTTACATATATATTGTGCATTCACATCCAGTCCCTAACCCTCAAGGGGCGTACAATCTAAGGTACCTAACTTACATTCATACATACTAGGGCCAATTTACACGGGATCCAATTAACCTACCAACATGTCTTTGGAGTGTGGGAGGAAACTGGAATACCCGGAGGAAACCCACGCAAGCACAGGGAGAACATGCAAACTCCAGGCAGGTGGTGCCGTGGCTGGGATTCAAACCAACGACCCTAGTACTGCCAGGCTGAAGTGGTAACCATTTAGCCACCGTGCTGCCCCATTTTTTCTAAATAAATTCTTTTTTATTGAGTTTTGTAAATTAGAAGACACAAGGAACTGATGCAACTCCCAAGACACAGAAATCTCTGAGGTGTGTCCAGAAATTAAATGAGAATGATATTTAAAAAAATTTCATTGAAAAATATTACAACTGAACATTGTCTCCTTCAAAGTTTGCACCTTGAGTGTACACCATGCTCTCAGCGATTCTTTCATTCTTCATAGCATCCCTAGAAGTCTTCAAGAGGGATGGCGTTCAGAGCCTGCATAGTGGCTCTTTGGACGTTATCCACACTACCAAAATGGTGTCTGTTCAAACCCTTGTTCATCTTTAGGAATATGAAAAAGTATCAAGGAGCCAAGTCAGGGCTGCAGGGCGAATGGGGAAGCACCGTGATGTGATTTGATTTTTGGCCAAAAACTTTCTGAGAGCCAAAGCACTGTAACTTGGAGCGTTGGCATGATGAAGGATCCAAGTTGAGCCGAACTCAGGAAACACACGAAAAACTCTGCCTCAATCGACCAAGAACTTCCAGGTAAAATCTTTAATTCACAGATTGACCAGTAGGTACAAATTCCTTATGGACAGTTCCACGTGAATAAAAAAAAAAAAGCAAAAAACAAAACAATTACAATTACCATTGATTTGACTTTTGATTTGCTTATTTGAGCTTTCTTGGGGCGAGGTGACGTGGGTGTGTGCCATTCTGAACTTTGTTTCTTCGTCTCGGAATTGTACTCAAACACCCAGGATTCATCACCCGTGGTCACTTTGCTCAAAAAAAAAAAAAAATAAATAAATCAGGCTCTCTTTCCAAATGGGCCAACAGGTCTTGGCAAATGAGCTGACAGTGATCCTTCTGATCAGGTGACAAGTTCTTTGGAACAAATTTTGCACACACTTTTTCCTGAGTCATGATTTCATGAACAATTGGCATAGTAATTCCAGTTTCCTCTGCAATCATTCTGATCGTGAGCCGTCGGTCACAGTTGAGAAGAGACCTCACTGCATCCACATTCTGTTCCGTTTTTGATGAAGAGGGGCATCCTGATCATTGTTCATGTTCAACACCTTCTCCTCCTTCCTTGAAGGCTTTGTGCCATCAGTACACTTGTGCAGATGATAGCTCAGCTTCTCCATAAGCTTTCCTCACCATTTCCAAAGTATCTGATGCACTTTTACTCAGTTTCACAAAACATTTTATCATGCACCGCTGTTCCAAACTTGCTTGCATTTTTCTTAGTATGAGGCACTTGAACAGGGTGTCACAAAAAAGAAATGTCTCAACAGGGCTGGAATGCAATTGGTATACATTTTAAAGTATACCTGGCACCCCACCCCAAGTGACCTTGGCCGGCTTCTCCCTTTGCAGAGCCATTCTCCAGCGTAGAAACGTCATTCTCATTATATTCTGGACACATCTCGTACAATAGACAGACTAACAAACTAGCTGTGCTCCACTTCCTCTCGCACCACCCTCAACAAAGTCCCTCACTTTGGGAGATTTCCTCTAACTTCCTGCTGCGTCTCTGGGACAGGAAGTGAAGAGACAGCAAAAACAAACCAAAAAAAAAAAAAAAACTTGGCAGTGGTTTAAACTCCTTCCTAGTCTATCCAAAACTAAGAAAAAAGTTTTGAATATAGATACCCTTTAGGATCAATTACCTAAAGATAATTTGCATTTTAATATAATCAAACTGAAATAGATCACAGAAAAATTGACAGGTTAGAACATCTAACATGTGACATACCTTAAACTCTGTGATGGATTTGTACTCATTTCCAGAAATTTTTTCCTTCATAGTACTAAAATCCATGGGATGCTTTATTATCATAAAATAACCTGGAGCAATCTGATCTGTCACTGGAAAGGCAAAAAATCCATGGGGGTCTTTACTGTAAGGATAGATAAACAAACAACAAGTATTATTAAAATTGTAATATTTTTGTAAAAATCTGCTTTTGTGTTGCCCCTCCGATCTTCCTTGCATTTTTCTTCTAGTACTACACTATTGTCCATGGCTCTTTCTTCCTGTATTCTTTCTCTTGCTTGCCTTATCTACCTTTTACTGTCCCTTTAGTGGTGCCCTGCTCTGCCACCATACATCCATTTGTGAATTTTTACCACTTTCTCCAACAACATTCTTACAGCCTGTTCTTTTCGAGTTTTCCACTCTGCTCCTGGGCAACCTTTTCTTTTCAAAAGCAGACCCAGAATACCATATCAGAGCTACAGTCTTGAGCAGAAGTGAAATGTTACCTAAGATACCATTTCAGCTGGTTGCGTGCGCATGTACACCAGCATATGCTGGGGTTTCTGATCTAGAGTTGCTTCTGCTAAATTACATACAGTCAACATTTACATTGCTGAAATGTCCAGAAGAGAGAAGTGTGACTCAAAAGCGCTGCGTAACTGTCTTTTTTTTTTCTAAATTCAGCTGTTTAACTCCCATGGGACTCTTTAAGGACTCGTTTAAACTAGATGCAGTGGGGTGCAATTTTAAATGCAGCATAAGCGCAGTAGAAATGCATAGGCAAGGAAAATTAATGTATTCCAATGAGCCTAGTTTACACCATTTGAGTGCTTTCGTGTGTGTTTAAAAAAGTATAGTATGCTGCATTTATCTGCACCAGAATGCACATAATGCGCACAAATGCACTGAAATCACTCATGAACGAGTGCAAATGCAAATTACTAAAAAAAAAAATTGGAAAACACACAAATTATTCTGAAAAACACACACAAAAAACGTACTGCAAATGCATGTAAATGCAATGAAAACACACTGAAAACGCGCACAAATGTGGATGCAGAAAAGCTCATAAACCTAGAAACTGTCGTGTGAACGAGCCCAAAACTCATCTTCATCTTACCGTTGCAGTTGGCGGAGGAAGTATTCCAGAAGTTGTTGTATTGGTGTGCTCTCATTTTCTGCTGCAAAAACCAAACAAAAATTAACTAAATTCCACACGTTATAAAAGAAAACCAATATAATGCCAAGTTAATGGTTTCACCTGGATGTGTTCTACAAGCTCTAACAGGACGGTCTGTTGCAGTTTCAACCTCCACTTTTTTCGTTGGCTCAAAATACTCTGTTTCACCATCAGAGTCACACTGCTCCTTTTCTCGTTTTCTCTTTTTCTCTTCCTATAAACAATAAATACTATTCTCAGATTAAATTAGATAACAAGCCAAACTTTACAAAGTCAACTTAGGGAAATTGTATATTAATACCTTACAAAATTTTTGACCACTCGAAAAAAATTTTTTTTTTCGGAAGTCATCTAGTAAGGGCTTGTTTACAATTGATGTTTTTATTGTTCAATCAAATCACCATAATGAAATGTCCATTCACACCAGTTGCGATGGAACTGCGTTGGGCGGCTATTCCAACGCTGTCTCACCACAAGACTAGGCAACATGTCTGGTCTCTGGTGTGGCTGGTTCCGGACTCTGCGTTGCACCAGTATCAGTGTGTCAACACTGCAGTGGTCTAGCTGGACCACACACCAGCCGCTGCATTGCAATGTGAAAAAGTGAACAAGCTGTTTTCCGGTGAATCTCTAGCTGCACTGAAAATTCAGTTAATAAAAAAAAAAGTGTACACTCAGGTCCATAAATATTGGGACATCGACACAATTCTAACATTTTTGGCTCTATACACAACCACAATGGATTTGAAATGAAACGAACAAGATGTGCTTTAACTGCAGACTGTCAGCTTTAATTTGAGGGTATTTACATCCAAATCAGGTGAACGGTGTAGGAATTACAACAGTTTGCATATGTGCCTCCCACTTGTTATAGGACCAAAAGTAATGGGACAGAATAATAATTATAAATCAAACTTTCACTTTTTAATACTTGGTTGCAAATCCTTTGCAGTCAATTACAACCTGAAGTCTGGAACGCATAGACATCACCAGACAATGGGTTTCATCCCTGGTGATGCTCTGCCAGGCCTTTACTGCAACTGTCTTCAGTTCCTGCTTGTTCTTGGGGCATTTTCCCTTCAGTTTTGTCTTCAGCAAGTGAAATGCATGCTCAATCGGATTCAGGTCAGGTGATTGACTTGGCCATTGCATAACATTCCACTTCTTTCCCTTAAAAAACTCTTTGGTTGCTTTTGCAGTCTGCTTTGGGTCATTGTCCATCTGCACTGTGAAGCGTCCAATGAGTTCTGAAGCATTTGGCTGAATATGAGCAGATAATATT
This sequence comes from Staurois parvus, assembly GCF_062004578.1. Classification (NCBI taxonomy): domain Eukaryota; kingdom Metazoa; phylum Chordata; class Amphibia; order Anura; family Ranidae; genus Staurois; species Staurois parvus. The sequence continues at coordinate 4,728,372 of NW_028317873.1, read as the reverse complement.
GCCCGAAACACTTCAGAATTCATCTGGCTGCTTTTGTCAGTAGTCACATCATCAATAAATAAAAGAGAACCAGTTCCATTGGCAGCCATACATGCCCACGCCATGACACTACCACCACCATGCTTCACTGATGAGGTGGTATGCTTAGGATCATGAGCAGTTCCTTTCCTTCTCCATACTCTTCTCTTCCCATCACTCTGGTACAAGTTGATCTTGGTCTCATCTGTCCATAGGATGTTGTTCCAGAACTGTGAAGGCTTTTTTAGATGTCGTTTGGCAAACTCTAATCTGGCCTTCCTGTTTTTGAGGCTCACCAATGGTTTCCATCTTGTGGTGAACCCTCTGTATTCACTCTGGTGAAGTCTTCTCTTGATTGTTGACTTTGACACACATCCACCTACCTCCTGGAGAGTGTTCTTGATCTGGCCAACTGTTGTGAAGGGTGTTTTCTTCACCAGGGAAAGAATTCTTTGGTCATCCACCACAGTTGTTTTCTGTGGTCTTCCGGGTCTGTGGGTGTTGCTGAGCTCACCGGTGCGTTCCTTCTTTTTAAGAATGTTCCAAACAGTTGTTTTGGCCACGCCTAATTTTTTTGCTATCTCTCTGATGGGTTTGTTTTGTTTTTTCTGCCTAATGATGGCTTGCTTCACTGATAGTGACAGCTCTTTGGATCTCATCTTGAGAGTTAACAGCAACAGATTCCAAATGCAAATAGCACACTTGAAATGAACTCTGGACCTTTTATCTGCTCATTGAAATTGGGATAATGAGGAAATAACACACACCTGGCCATGGAACAGCTGAGAAGCCAATTGTCCCATTACTTTTGGTCCCTTAACAAGTGGGAGGCACATATGCAAACTGTTGTAATTCCTACACCGTTCACCTGATTTGGACGTAAATACCCTCAAATTAAAGCTGACAGTCTGCAGTTAAAGCACATCTTGTTCGTTTTATTTCAAATCCATTGTGGTTGTGTATAGAGCCAAAAATGTTAGAATTGTGTCGATGTCCCGATATTTATGGGCCCGACTGTATATATTGACAGCCCCTATTGATCTTTAATGGCAGAGTTCCTCTCTAACCATTTTGCTGTCAGAGCCATTTTTGAACACATTAAAAATCATTTTGGGCCTAAAGATTATGTAAAACCCCCAAAACATATTTTCTAACGTAGTGGTTTAGGCAACACAATTTTCAGTAAAAAATACACTAAAGTTAATTTTCAGGCACAAAAACACAATAACTAATTTTTTGGTAAAATATAAAAGATGCGGTTGCTTTGTGTAAAAAGATACCCAACATGTCAAGCCTTAACATTGTGTGCACCCGTGAAATGGTGACAAAAATCAGTCCCCTTTCATTTCCATAGGCGATTCTTTACAAGCCCAGGTCATCAGTCATCGGTCATGGCAGTTTGGAGTTAACTGTGAATAATGGGCTTAGAATTAATGATCCAGCTTGTGCTGAGATGTGTAGTGCAATTGAAATTTTTTTCTGCGTAGGTGCCCCAAATGTGTGCATTTATGTTTGTACGTGCAAGTACTGGATGTGGGGGTGGGCACCAAAATATTTGGGGTGGGATTTTAAATGCTTGAGCATAAATTTTTTTTTTTTTTTTTTTTTTTTTTTTACACTAAACTGCTTCCCCTATGTGATGCATTTTTAAGTGACAGGTTCTCTTTAATGAGACATCGATGGTCTAAAAGACCCCGATATCTCACCTGCCCCCTATAGGATCTAATGGAGTACACATCGTACAGTGACACCACGACCCAGAAATTCCGTTTTCCACATTGCTTCAGGGTCAGTAACAGGAAGGGAAAACTCAGTGAATGGATGTTTGCCAATTTCCTTCCCTGCTACCTGAGGGCATCCGCTTTGTCAGTCCCAGGTCCACTGCTGGCCAGTGGTGGCAGTAAAAGGGCTAAACCCTTGTCTATTTTTTGTTGTTTGCGTTCTGTTGGGGAAATTTTCCTTCTGGAAAAGACACTACAGCCAGTAAAAGAAAGCCTCTAAAGAGTGAATGATTGATTGACAGAGCAACAGGAAGGACATAGCGATGCTAGGAACTATTACCAACATCTAGCCCATTGGGCAAAACCCCCCCAAAAAATAGATACACTTTTCACGCTGGTTCCTGCTTTCACAGCTATGACAGCTGTGAGTGGAGATTGCAGAAAACACTTGGCGGCTTCAGCCAATGTCATCAAGGAGCTTCATGGTAACGCTTTGCTGCTGTCTATCAAGCTGTGGAGGCTGGATGGGGTGTGGTAGCTAAATCTGACTATGGGACTACAAGCGCATCTTGTATAGTCATGGTGTCCTGTAGCTTCCAAGTCAGGAGAAGGGACACAAACTGACCACATTAGGACAGATCTACTTCCGTGCCTAGCATGGTCAGTTTGAAACAGCATCCAAGAGGAACTGGCAGGATGACCAGTTATTTAGCAAAAGCATAGCCAAAACAAACATAAATACAGTCTACATTTATTTTGTAACTACACAACACATATATGGACTTTGATTTTACTGGGCAACATACACTTTAAACTCACTGAGACAGTTGTCCACATTGGAAGATGTAACCTTACCCGTTTCTCTGGCGTGAATTGTAAAATGTTGTATTTACCATCACTTTCTGACAAACAATGATTAATTTGGCCATACATACACTTAAATTGATAAAAATTAAGTATCTTTTATTTATACTAAAAGGTGACATACCTTCCTTCGTCTTCTTTCTTCTTCATCCACATGCTTCTCTTTCTCAGACTTCTTTTTCTTTTTTTTCTTTTTTTCTTTGTGTCGCTCACGTTGTTCATAATCTGACCGATCTTCATAATAACTAGAATCATGTCCAGATCCTGACAGTTCAGTCACTTCACTACCTCCAACTTTAAGAACCAGTTTTAAAGGTTTTTCTGATGGTTTATCGACATAATCTGAACAAGGAGAAATACATTTAATTGTGGTGAAATCAAAAATTATCTTCTATATTTCTGATCGTAAATACTAGCTTACAGCAAAAGTTGCTAATTCTATCTATCTATATATATAAATATATATATCTATATCTTTCTATATATATTTTTTTCTAAATGGAACTTAAGGTCATTTGCAATAAATCCCAAAAATAAACTCTTATTTGCTTCCTTTTGGTCTTTTAGATATACTATTGAAAGTGTTTTATCTGTTTGACAAATGTAAACATAGGATGTTTTTATACTCACCAAAATCCAAGTTCATTGAGGAGCACAGCATTGTAGATAGACCACTAGTTTGTTCAAACATAGTCTCTAATAAGGGTTAGGTAAGTACACCACAACACAACTAAAGACTAGGTAAACAACCTCAAACCACATAAAAAATGGCCAACATGGTGACCTACAAGACCTTATGATTGAAGTACATGGAAGATCGTGTTGTCAACTTAAAACACAGATTCTTAAAAACAGAAAACTGCTCCAGTGGAATGTGCACAGACAGATGGAGGTGGATTCAGTTGCTTTGGTGAGCAGGCTTGAAATATTGTTGGACAGATCTATCTAGAAATAATTGCAGAATACAATTCAGAACCCTTACAGGGGAACATCTGCTACAACAAACAAGAAATCTAATTTTTTAATAGAAGCAACAAAATTCAGGTGGACCTAGTCCAGGGAAGGCAGGGCACTCTCTTTCAAATGGGCTGGACCTAGGTAAAGAGAAAGAAGCATAAAGTCCTCATTAAGAAGGAATAAAGGACAAATTAGGCAAAAAGGAGAGCCTAGGCCTAAAAGATAAGGATGGGGACCTTTTCAAAACAAGGAGGCCAACTTTGAGGCCTTCCTGGACAAAGTAACATCCAAGGTCCAACAAAAAAAAGCCACCTTTTTGAACAAGGTCAGATAGGGCTTAAACATTTTCTCTAAAACAAAAAGGGACTACACTGAAATCCAGTGGTTTGAGATGGGGACTTGACCGGTGGAGCAACATGAGTTGCCTCTTGGGCTATGGTGAGAATTGGGAAGCAATTTGGCAACAGCCATTTAAAAAGAATAGCTATGGCTGACAACTGTCCATTGATGTGACGCATTGATCGACTTCCAGAACAATATCACACTAACTGGGATGGCATAAAAGTGGACTCCCTTTTTATTTATATCCATTGTTGTTTTTTTGTTATTTGGTGTTAGCTTTTCCCATCTCACTGCCCTTTTGTTATGTCATTTGTTATTAATTATGGCCTTGGATTTCTGTGGCTACTGATTGCTTATTTTCTGCCTCTTGGCCCAGCTCATCCCTTTGTAGTGAGTGGGAGAGCCTAACCTTGTAAATGAGCCCACTTTGGAGGAGGTGCAGTTTGTAACAAACTCCCTTTTCCAGCTTCTTGTTGCCTGACAGGTTACCATTGAAAATGGGGACACCAGCCAAATCATTTACCAGCCTTACATATGCTATGCAGATCCTGTAACCCTGTGAGAGGCACATTAGAATTGTATAATATTATATAGGGGCATGGTTGCTTTTACATTGATTTTGTGTACAAAGCGGTTTGTTGTTGCTTCCTGTCTGCACACACAGTTGCGGGGTGGTTGTCGTTCAACTCCATTCACCTGGAGGTATACTTCCAGCTGCGGCAACAACATATGTATACCCCCAACTGTTTCTGCAGCTAAAGGGGGAGTAGTTGGGGGTGGTAAAAGCAGCTCAATTGCGTGCTTTTACCATCCTCCAACCTCACAGGTGAACAGGCCCTTAGTTCACATCTGTGTGCCTGTGTGTAATGCAGCCCACTCATTTCAATAGGCTGCCTTACCTGCACAAATCGAGGGAAAGTCGTCCCTAAACTTAGTTTTAAATTGCACGACACCCAAAACACCCCACGTTTGCCAATGTATGGGGTACCCCTAAAGAGGAGAACATTTGTCTGCGTGTCAGGAATCAGCGCAATTTTGCGTGTGTTCCATGACACACAGTAACGTGAACCAAGCCTTGGACAGGGGTGCCTAATAAGGGGTTCCAGCAGCTCTTCAGATTGGGGAAAAATGCAGATTTTGGGATCCTTCATGCCACCCTCGCAGAGGCCCATATAGCACAAGCAGCTTTTAGACATGCAAGCTGTCCAACGCAGGGTGTTACATTTAGCTCATTAGAAGAAAAACTTAGCTCAGTGGCTGACTGGAGAGACTACCAGGATTGAAATATCTAGTTTGTATCTACCGGCAGTTGTCTGATTGAAGACAATTCAAGCAAAACAACTTTTGAAACAACAGAGTAAAGATGTCCTTTGGACAATGAAATAAACTAAAGCTTGGTAGCAGATGCTGAATATAGCCACCAGATTGAATTTACAAGCCCGTTTCTAATCTCCCCATAGGTGGCAATTTACCCAGTGGTCTATCCATAATGCTGTATCCCTCAGTGAAAGACAGAGGAAGAAATACTGGTTGATCCTGTCAAAAATCTAGTAAGCTGATCATTTTCTGTTCTCTTTGCCTGTGCTGTAGTTAGCATTGTTTGAAGTTCTTTGTGTTGAATGCTAAACAACAACCCATCCATCCCCATTTTAAGAATATTAGGAGAGGAGATGTTCAGTAGTTTTAACACACTTCTTGTCCTAGAGTGCTCCTCCTCCAGATACACCATGGTAAGAGTTGTTACCTTAGAGCAAGAAGTGTGTTACCAGCAGGATCACCAAGTTAAAATAAATTAAAAAAATGCCTGAATAAATTCCCTGTTAGTCCTGTTGCCTGGTATTTTAGGAATCTTCCAAGACAGCAACTTCAGAGACAACTGGTTATAAACTTAATAGGAAACTCAAGACAGATTTAAATCCCCTCATTTGAGATTAAAAGTAGATAACCTCCACCAACGCAAAAGGCAAAAATAAAAAGAATTGGACCTTCATCCAAGGGTGGGAGCTAAGAAAGCTGTCATGAAGGGATGAAATTCCAATTTCAGACAACACACCAACTCGCAGAGAACGATTTATTTACCAAGTGAGAAGAAACATTCTACTTTCCTATATGCTGTCTAAATAAACAGATCTGTGAACAAGACCCACTTTGTTGGCAAAAAGCATGGATGCTGTTAGAGCCTCTACTTTCTTTCAGTTTCTTGGTGGTCTGGTAAGAAAAAAAAAGCCTTTTGAGAAGGAGCTGGAAATTCTAGACAATACCTGTCTCTTAACAGCTATAATACAAGTGAGCTTTCAATTGATGATGGGAAAGCCTCTCACCCAAAGCTGACCCAAGCGTCATTGGCTGTTTTTGGTAGATTCTGTATAAATGAACAGGCCCACTATAGGCCTTGCCTAAGGCCAATTTCTTGTTTGTGTCTTGGCTTTTGGATCCCTGTTTATGCTGCAACTGGCATGTGCGAAAATAACATTTCTAGTTCCGTATTCTCTATCTGTTTAGCAGATCTGAATAAGAGAGTCTAGTCGTGTACCGAAGAGTAGGTTGCCTTCAAAGGGCTTGTTTTTGGAGCACATGGGCCCGTTCCATGACTTTAGCCAGATGTCTCTTCTAGCTGAATTAAGCAAAGCAAGTAAAGTTGGCTGAAGCCTAACAGACACTGCTATAGCATCTGCAAAAGATGAAACCGCCTTAGATACCAACTGTAATTATTCCATTACTTACTTTGCTTGATTTTCCTGGACAAAATGTCCAATTATGGTTCATTTAAGCATCCAAATTTCTTGCAACAAATGGTGTTGCTAGAGCTATGGATAAGAAGGGTTTCTTCTTTGTTGTATATCTGGTCCTTGATAGTGCCCAAGTACTCAAAAGGACAAGACAACATTCTCAGATACTTGTAAAAATCCAGCATATAAATTAGAGCACAAGATTTTTTTCTTAATAATCCTTAATAAAAGGAACCCTTCTCTTCCATGACCTGATATGAATTTATTTTCTTATCGTTTTCATTCCCTCAAGATTTTACTTAAAGTAATTGAAGGTAAATACCCTCTTTTGTTGCTCTTGTAATCCTCGGTACATCCTATCTACTTCCAAGCGATGCCTACAGGTTTTGTTCTCCCCTGTCTGGAATTGGTCTATCTGCCCTTCCTACCATGAATTTCTTGAATTGGGGGCTTCCTCCTCTTGTAATGAGGATGGAGAAACAACACTGTTACATTGCCTTGCAGACAAAACCAAACCATAGCTAGTGGGACAGACAAAGGTTTAAAGTCATGTAAGACTACTCTAAAGGATTGGAATGTTGAACAGTCCTTAAAGAGCCCTTAAACACCTTCAGCAACTAGGATGTTTCCACTACTGATTTCTGCATGCATGTGGGACCTAAGCACAGAGGTTGGGGTAGGAGCAGGTCAGATGATTTGTTAGACTTGTGTCCTTTTCCTGCTTGCAGGTCTTGTTCACCCCTACAAATTTGCTGAGCTACATCCTGCAGGGTGTTATCAATTCCTGCCCTTTGTCTGAGACTGCCATTTTTTGCCAGTGCTGGTGCAGGCAGAAGTCATAATACATCCTGTCTGGAAATTATGCAATGCTATGGTGCTCTCCTGGATGTAAGAAAACGCAAACCAAACTGAGGGACTGTTTGTTTCTCTTGTAGAGGGTAGAAGCAATCATCTCTCAAGTTGTTGTCCTGGAAGATTATAAAGAGAAACTAATGAAGCCATAACATCCAAGCGCTGGTAAACTGCAAAACATTATATTTTTGATCTTGTGTTTAGATACATTTTAACATACAGCCTGAGGGCCCATTCACACTAGAATGTGAAGTGGGTTTCCCGTACCACATTCAGAATGCACTGCTGTTGTGATCTGCAGCAGCTATTGGTGCAATGTTAATGACACCACAAACGCAGATCACAAATGCAGTGCCTGCACCGGATCGTTTGGTACAAAAGTACTACTTTGAATGAAACATTATGCTCGCTTCACAATGAAAAGCTTGACCATCTTTAATTTAACCCCTTCTGAAAGGCTGCTTCTTGCAAACACAAAGTAGAACTATAGCCAAAACTTGTATTTTGGACAGAGCCAAGGGAGGTTATAACCCCTGTCAGATTTTTTTTTCCCATCCATGTCCCATTGCAGAGATTTCACTTCCTGTCATATAGCCAAACAGGAAGTGAGAGGAAATCACCAGAACGAGTATACCCATTAGAAGATTTCCCCTCTATTACTTTTTTTGGGGCCAACCAAAATTTGGGATTTTCTTATACTTTCACTTTCAAACAAAACAAATAGAGAGGGTGAATCTCCTTAACCCTTTGAGGACCGTAAGATTTTGGAACGCCAAAAGAATCAATTTTTTTGTTTTTAAAGTTCGTACACTTCAGTTGCTGTAACTAAGCCATTTCATGAAATAATTGGCAAAAATCTAGATCCATTTGTTGTTTGTTGATAAGAACTAATATTTTGACTCAAACCAAAAAAAAAAAAAAAAAAAAAAGAGTTTTAAGTTCTTAATCAGATGATACACGCAATTAAAAACATGGGACAAATACGTCCCTTGGTCCTCAAAGGGTTAACAGGGGCACAGATAGCAATAAAAACCTGTCAAGGGTTCTAATCCCTCTCCACTTTATTCGAAACAAAAAAAGTTTGGACTTTAATTTTACTTTAAAGTAGAACTAAAGCAAATTTTTTTTCCATTTTGGATAGAGTAAGGGAGGGTTATAACCCCCCCTGTCAATTTTGCCATTGGTGTCCCATTGTGGATATTTTCCTTCACTTCCTATCCCCTAACAAAAACCAGAAGTGAGAAATAATCCCACCAAAATAAGGAAATCCTTGGTTATCCCCAGAGTCACCAGAGCTAGGATGCCCATTGGAAGATTTCCTCTCTATTCTAGCTCTGGTGAAAAGCCAAATTTTGGGATTTTCTTTTACTTTCAGTGATAAATGTACACAAATAGAGTGGGTTAACCTTCCTAACGGGAACAGGCAGCAATAGAAACCTGATAGGTGTTGTAACCCCTCTCCACTCTATCCACAACTAAACAAAACATTTTTGCAATTAGTTATACTTTAATATTAGACATCAACAGATATTCATTGATATCAACAATGGCACATTTCCCAAACACAAATATACGCTTAAAAGAGAAGTGTGCGATTCCAAAATAATAAGCATACATACTCCCCTAGATGACTGCAGCATTGATCAGATGCTGCATCTGGGCCCCGCTTGCTCTACACAGACAGCTGAGCAATCAAAGGCCGCTGGGTCCGCTCCGAGCAGAGAGCAGCGACTGTCAGTCAGTCATCATTCTGTCCCCACTCCTCCAGTTCTCACTGGAGCGCTGGGCCTTGGAGGGGGCGGGAGCGGCTGGCTCAGGCTCTCAGTGGTGCGCTGGGAGGCTGAGCCAGATGATGGTCAGGAATTTGGGGACACTCTAACACAGGAAATGTGCTACTGGCAAGATCACAATATGAAAGTAAAAGGATAAAAGCCTAAAAGAACAAAACCAAACCAAATGCAGCCACCAAACTTAGGGCCAGTTCACAATTCCTACACTCTAAACCGCAGAAATTTAGTGGGTGAGCAGCTCTTAGTTTCAACTGCAATCAGCTAGTGGTAGGGGGCGGTTTGATGAGCGTTCAGCACATCACATGGTTCCTTTTATTTGGGAACATTATTTTAAGTGTATAAAGTGACACTTCATTCCTGTCAGCAGACAGCAGCATGGTGTGTAGCACTGGTGTGCGGTGACATGTGGGGGTTTATTTACTAAAGCTGGAGAGTGCAAAATCAGGCTCACTTCTGCATAGAAACCAATCAGCTTCTAACCTCAGCTTGTTCAATGAAGCTTTGGCAATGAAACCTGGAAGCTGATTGGTTTCTATGCAGAAGCGAGTCTGATTTTGCACTCTCCAGCTTTAGTAAATAAACCCTGTGGTGTCTTCCCCTGTGCTGCAATTATCTGCAACATGTCCGCATTTTGTCACAGCTCACACCACCACACCTCCAGGCTGCATTGCCATGTGAACAGGATACATAGGGGGAGATTTACTAAAACTGGTTCATTTAGAATCTGGTGCACCACCTCAGCTTGTTCAATTAAGGATTGACAATAAAACCTGGAAGCTGCAGAAGGCATCTAATTTTGCATTCTCCAGCTTTAGTAAATAAACCCCAATAACAAACATGGGGTTTTGTAAAACAAAAGGTTTGTGTGCGTCTTAGCGGTGACCTGTGTTCATTCAGTGCGGGAAAATGCTGGTCACAGCAGTATGTGTGAATACAGCCTTATGGATTAGTAAGCTGCAATAGATTTCTATTTTGTTTTGGGGTTTGACACTGCTTTCAGCACAAAGCATACGCTAAGAGACTACATAAAAACCTACAAACATTCCCAGATTAAGTCATAATTAGCAGAAAAGATGGAAACGTACTAAACTGCATATTGGGATGATGGGTGGATTGGATTATTGGCTGCAATGCTCAACACTCCCATTAGGTGTCACTATATTTTTACACACATAGATGGTAATAACTCCCATTTTAACTCATATGTTTTCTTTTCTGCTTGATACTATGTTGCAAGAAGTAGTGGTTAATGTTTAACCCTTTGATGACCGTAAGGTTTTGGAACGCCAAAAGAATCAATTTTTTTGTTTTTAAAGTTCGTACACTTCAGTTGGTGTAACTAAGCCATTTCATGAAATAATTGGCAAAAAGCTAGATCTATTTGTTGTTTGTTGATAAGAACTAATATTTTGACTCAAACCAAAAAAAAAAAAAAAAGAGTTTTAAGTTCTTAATCAGATGATACACGGAATTACAAACATGGGACAAATACGTCCCTTGGTCCTCAAAGGGTTAACTCTTTGCTTGCTGATATATATGCAGCTGTACAGTGGAATCATAGTAAATTATACAGAAATAATGGAAACATTACTCAACATATATTTACTGATTTCATACAGTACATGTATGTGTAAAACACTACATTTCGAACAGTTTTATTGGGAACCTGCAAAAAGTTTAACAGATTCCATACCGGGCACTTTTACCCCTTCCTGCCCAGGCCATTTTTCATGTTTCAGCGCTCTCACACTTTGAATGACAATTGCGCGGTCATACAACATTGTACCCAAACTAAAATTTTATCATTTTCTTCACATAACTAGAACTTTCTTTTGGTGGTATTTAATCACCGCTGGGGTTTTTATTTTTTGCTAAATTAACAAAAAAGGACCGAAAATTTTGAAAAAATAAACGTTTTTCTTTGTTTCTGTTATAAAAGTTTGCAAATAAATAATTGTTCTTCATAAATTTAGGCCGAGATGTATTCTGCTACATGTCTTTGGTGAAAATAACCCAAATTAGTATTTATTATTTAGTCTGTAGGAAAGTTATAGAGTTCACAAACTATGGGAGATATCTGGAAATTGATCAATCCTGAAATATTGACGGCCAGTCTAATTTCTTGAGGTCCAAGAATGTCAGAACAGTACAGATATCCCCAAATGACCCCTTTTTGCAAAGTAGACAGTCCAACGCATTTTATAAGAGGCATGGCGAGTTTTCTGAAGTTGTAATTTTTTTGCCATCATTTTTCGAAAAAATTTAAAAAATTATTTTCTATTATTTTATTTTTTTACATACTGTCACCAGTGCAGTACAGTGTCATCATATAACTGGCATGGCGGTGATCAGGGACACTGACTGGTGACAGTACGAAAAAAAAAAAAAAAGATTTTTTTTTTTTTTATTTGTTTTAATTTTTTATTGCATTTTTTTCAAGATTTTTTTTCATATTTCACTATGACCAAAGTAGTATAATGTTACCATAGTAACTACTACTACTTTGGGGAAGTGATCAGTATTTGATTTTTTTTTTTTTTTTTTTTTTTTTTTTTTTTACACAATTTGCTTACAGTAAAGAATTACTTTGCTATAATCAAGCATTTACCTGAATGACATCGATTCATTCAGGGTTTTTTTTTTGTGCTTAGCTGTGATTTGGCCACGGCTAATTACATGATACAGATGGGCTGTGATTGGCCCAGCTTGTGCATGTGATCGCTGTGACCATTCACAGCTAGACACACTTGTATACAAAGGAAGCCATCCACTGCACACAACTGTCATGTGACCTGCTGTGATTGGTCACAGCAGGTCACATGGTTCTGGCAAAGGTGGTGAGTACACAGATTTGTCATCTGTCGTGTCCGAGGTACACGGCCGGTGACAGATCGGTCCTGCGGGCAGGCACCATATGGCGTCCACCCGGAGGGACGAGCTGTTCGCCCGGCCGCCATCTGGCTATAGGCCGGGCGGCAATTGGTTAAAAAAATGAAGATAATAAATTACAAACGCCAAGGAAAAAAATTGATGCTTTTCTGATAACAACGTGGTTATTATTGATCTGCATGGGTATTATGGATGAAATATAACGGTGACACATACCACATAATACATTTCATCTTTTTAGATAAGAATATGGGGGAAATTACTTTTATATATGTGGATTATGGGGCAAATATTATGGTTACACTTAACAACGAACATATTTAACCTATTTTGGATAAGCAAATGCATTTATATTTTTTTCCCACATGGGGATTATGGGTGGAAAATTGTGCATACACATACCAAGGACCATATTTTACCTGTTTCGGATAAGAATATGAAAATAGTTATTTTTCCACATGGGGATTATGGGTGAAATATCATGGTTAACCATTTGACGCCCGGCATATGGCCAAATGGCGTCTCCAAAAATGCATTAGCTTTCCGGGAGGCTGCCATATGGCGTCCTCCCGCACATGCGCAGTTTGCGCGCTTGCAGAGCCACGCAGCGGCGCAAACTGTCACCAGCTGTGTACCTCGGACACGGACGATGACAGATCTGAGTACCGGACCCGTTGCCGGTACCATGTGTCCTGCTGTGACCAATCACAGCAGGTCACATGACAGTTGTATACAATGGATGGCTTCATTCATGCCATCCATTGTATACTAGTGTCTAGCTGTGAATGGTCACAGCTAATCACATGCACATGTCATGTGATTAGCTGTGGCCAAATCACAGCTAAGCACAAAAAAAAAAAAAACCCTGAATGAATCGATGTCATTCAGGTAAATGCTTGCTTATAGCAAAGTAATTCTTTGCTATAAGCAAATTGTGTAAAAAAAAAATAAAATACTGATCACTTCCCCAAAGTAGTACAATGTTACTATGTTAACATTGTACTACTTTGGACATAGTGAAATCTTAAAAAAATCTTAAAAAAATAAAAAAAATTTAATTAAAAAAAAAAAAAAGTTATATACAGTCATGGCCGAAATTGTTGGCACCCTTGATATTTCTCCAGGAAATCATGTATTTCTCACGAAACGTATTGCATTAACACATGTTTTGCTATACACATGTTTATTCCCTTTGTGTGTATTGGGACAAAACAAAAAAAGGGAGGAAAGAAAGCAAATTCGACATAATGTCACACAAACCTCCAAAAATGGGCTGGACAAAAGTATTGGCACCCTTTCACAACTGCGGATAAATAAGAATGTTACAAGCATGTGATGCTCCTGTAAACTCACCTGGGGCAAGTAACAGGTGTGGGCAATATAGAAATCACACCTGAAAGCAGATAAAAAGGAGAGACGTTCACTTAACCTTTGCATTGTGTGTCTGTCTGTGCCACACTAAGCATGGACAACAGAAAGAGGAGACGAGAACTGTCTGAGGACCTGAGAACCAAAATTGTGGCAAAATATCAACAATCTCAAGGTTACAAGTCCATCTCCAGAGAACTAGATTTGCCTTTGTCCACAGTGCGCAACATTATCAAGAAGTTTGCAACCCATGGCACTGTAGCTAATCTCCCTGGTCGTGGACGGATGAGGAAAATTGATGAAAGATTGCAACGCAGAATAGTCCGGATGGTGGATAAGCAGCCCCAAACATGTTCCAAAGACATTCAAGCTGTCCTGCAGGCTCAGGGAGCATCAGTGTCAGCGCGAACTATCCGTCGACATTTAAATGAAATGAAACGCTATGGCAGGAGACCCAGGAGGACCCCACTGCTGACACAGAGACATAAAAAAGCAAGACTACAGTTTGCCAAAATGTACTTGAGTAAGCCAAAAGCCTTCTGGGAAAACGTCTTGTGGACAGATGAGACCAAGATAGAGCTTTTCGGTAAAGCACATCATTCTACTGTTTACCGAAAACGGAATGAGGCCTACAAAGAACAAAACACAGTACCTACGGTAAAATATGGTGGAGGTTCAATGATGTTTTGGGGTTGTTTTGCTGCCTCTGGCACTGGGTGCCTTGACTGTGTGCAAGGCATCATGAAATCTGAGGATTACCAAAGGATTTTGGGTCGCACTGTAGGGCCCAGTGTCAGAAAGCTGGGTTTGCGTCCAAGATCCTGGGTCTTCCAGCAGGACAATGACCCCAAACATACGTCAAAAAGCACTCAGAAATGGATGGCAAAGAAGCGCTGGAGAGTTCTGAAGTGGCCAGCAATGAGCCCAGATCTAAATCCCATTGAACACCTGTGGAGAGATCTTAAAATTGCTGTTGGGAAAAGGTGTCCTTCCAATAAGAGAGACCTGGAGCTGTTTGCAAAGGAAGAGTGGTCCAAAATTCCGGGTGAGAGGTGTCAGAAGCTTATTGATGGTTATAGGAAGCGACTGATTTCAGTTATGTTTTCCAAAGGGTGTGCAACCAAATATTAAGTTAAGGGTGCCAATACTTTTGTCCAGCCCATTTTTGGGGTTTTGTGTGACATTATGTCATATTTGCTTTTCTGCCTCTGTTTTATATTTGTTCCAATACATACAAAGGGAATAAACATGTGTATAGCAAAACATGTGTTAATGCAATACCTTTTTTGTGTGAAATACTTGATTGTCAGGAAAAATATCAAGGGTGCCAACAATTTCGGCCATGACTGTATATATATATATATATATATATATATATATATATATATATATATATATTTTTTTTTTTTTTTTTTTTCACACTGTCACCAGTCAGTGTCCCTGATCACCGCCATGCCAGTTATATGATGACGCTGTACTGCACTGGTGACAGTATGTAAAAAAAAAAAAATAGTGAAAATAATTTTTTGAATTTTTTAATTTTCCGAAAAATTATGACAAAAAAAATACAACTTCAAAAAACTCGCCATGCCTCTTATGAAGTACATCGGACTGTCTACTTTATAAAAATGGGTCATTTGGGGGATATCTGTACTATTCTGACATTCTTGGACCTCAAGAAATTAGATTGGCTGTCAGTACTTCAGGATTGATCAATATTCAGATCTATACCATAGTTTGTGAACTCTATAACTTTCCTACAAACTATAAAATACATCCTAATTTGGATTATTTTCACCAAAGACATGTAGCAGAATACATCTCGGCCTAAATTTATGAAGAACAATTATTTATTTGCAAACTTTTATAACAGAAACAAAGAAAAACGTGTTTTTTTTTTTTAAATTTTCGGTCTTTTTTGTTAATTTAGCAAAAAATAAAAACCCCAGCGGTGATTAAATACCACCAAAAGAAAGCTCTAGTTGTGTGAAGAAAATGATAAAATTTTAGTTTGGGTACAATGTTGTATGACCGCGCAATTGTCATTCAAAATGTGAGAGCGCTGAAACCTGAAAACTGGCCTGGGCAGGAAGGGGTAAAATTGCCCGGTATTGAAACGGTTAAACCTGCCTGGGAACACATGGGACATGTTTATCACAAGAATATGAGAATCCCTATTTTTCTTCATGGGGATTATGGGTGGATTATTGATACACATGCCAAGGCCCAGACGCGGAGAGGCTGCATATTTGCTTCCAGTCGGCATCAAGGGGTTAAACAGTCTCTACTTCCTGCAACATAGTATCAAGCAGAACAGGAAACGAGTAAAAACAGAGATATTACCTCATATGTGTATAAATATAGGGACACCTCCTGAGAGTGTTGATCATTGCAGCCAGTCATCCCGATATGCAGTCCAGTACGTCCTGAAAACATGACAATTACAGACACTTTGGATTAGATGAAAGATAATAGTAAGCACTTCAATGCATCCCATCCCCCCCATCGATACACACACTGAGACTGCTCTCCGGGAGATCCGAGCTCACCGGCGTCGTAGGACCTCCATTCCGACCTATGCTTCTTGTGTTTCTTGCCCATAGTTGTAACACAACCACTGATTTACTACTAACAAATGAAAACAACTAAACACCGGAAGTCATGAGTGAGAACTCCTTCCTTCCGGTGCACAAAAGACCACTATTGGCAAACCTGGAGCAGTATCGCGAGATTTGGTGACCGGCCTGTGGCTGGTTAGCACATTAAACGCTGGTAGACGGGTAATTCTTTTATGAGTCCTGTGTCGTGTAAATAGTTTACAGAAAAAAATGGAAGCGGTCTGTCGGTGATAAATCAGGGTTTGATTAGCGTCCTCTGTATTGAGGAGTAAATAGGACGGTCTTCGGCAAAATGGAGAATCCGTTGGAGTCCCCGTACACGGCGGAGACACTTTTATCTCCAGTGTGAGGAGCCAAGCGCTGCTCTGTCACCTCCTCTCAGGCAGCTGCGCGGCACATTTGGTTTCCTATTCAAACACTGGGCACGGTAAGACACTTTGCTGGAACATAAACTGCTCTCCTCCTCAGGCCGGCATTCTAATGAGCCCCTCACTTCACACACTGCCTGTGACGTCTACACCGGCCAGGACTGTCACAACGAAGCAGTAGACCAGGGGCGGACTGATAACTCATGGGGCCCCAGGGCAATAGGGGATCATGGGGCCCCCGGGTAATAGGGGATCATGGGGCCCCCGGGCAATAGGAGATCATGGGGCCCCTGTGTCCTTGCCCAAACTCAAAAAAGCCTATGAAAAAGGGGTACTTGTCTGTTAATTCACCGGATTTATTTATTCAATATAGTTAACATAGTTTAAAAGTTTTATTTAATACTAATTACTTAGCTAGGATGTCAGTAAAGTGGGTCTATATATAAATATAAATCAGGGGCGGACTGACAACTCATGGGGCCCCCGGGCAATAGGGGATCATGGGGCTCCTGTGTCCTTGCCCAAACTCAAACAATCCTTTGAAAAAGGTACCAGGGGCATCTCATGGGGCCCCCTACTGACCCCAGGCCCTCGGGGAGTGCCCAAGGTTCCAAATGGTCAGTGCGCCCCTGGTATAAATATATATATATATATATATATATATATATATATATATATATATATATATATTAAATAAATTTGGTGAATTAACAGACAAGTACCGAAAAAGGTACCAGGGGAATCTCATGGGGCCCCCTACTGACCCCGGGCCCTTGGGCAGTGCCCGAGGTTCCAAATGGTCAGTCTGCCCCTGATATAAATCTATATATATATATTAAATAAATCCGGTGAATTAAAAGACAAGTACCGAAAAAGGTACCAGGGGCATCTCATGGGGCCCCCTACTGACCCCGGGCCCTCAGACAGTGCCCGAGTTTCCAAATGGTCAGTCCACCGCTGCAGTAGACTTTAGATCAACTCAGACAACATTTCTAAATTGAAGCACCTTCTTAGGATTAGAACAATAGGAATGGCAAAACAATTAGCCCCTGGTCACAGCGGTGCGACTTGTCATGTGATTTGTGCTCTGTTGTTCGCAATAGAAGCGGTCATACTGGTGTAGCCAGATAAATAGTACAAGATATGTGAGCGCACAAGGAGATGGTAAAAGCCGCTATGCACGAAGGTAACCAAAAAACCTTAATCATACAATATAACACGTGCAGCGCTAAAAAATATATAAATATGAATGAAGTAAAAATATGTAAGAATATTAAAATATTTAAAAGTAACAAGATAATGACAATAAATATTTCATGAGTTAGAGGTGTTCTTTAAGGTGCTTGCTTCATGAGATCGGTGACTGTGCAAGTGATATATAGAATGCGCACTCACCAGACGCGCATATAAAATGCTCCTGTATCAAATCCAATCGGTCATCAAAGCAAGCCAAGGATGGGGGATATCTTCCCTCTAAGGGTTAGGTTGTCATCGGCAGGATCCCAAGAGATGTTTAGGGCGTCATGCCCATCTACCAGAGTGTCCCCCAAGGGGTTACATGGGTGCTGCTCCCTAGGTGAAAGGTCACTTCTCTGGGTATAGGATGGTCAGGTGTCTGCACGTTAAAACTTCCTCAGGGAGTTAAAATGGGGACATCTCCATAGTGTAGTATGGTAAATTCAATTTTATTAGAATAAAGTTAAAAGTGATGCATCAGCAAGTAAAATAACAGTGGGTACAGGTATATGGACTAACCGTCCCAGATCTAAAGATGGCCGCCGGAGCTCAAGGTTGTCCGGCGGCATGACGTCAACGGCGTGACGTGGCTCCTCCTAATGCATTTCGTGCACGCACGTCTTCAGAGGGGAGCCGCCTAGCGCACGGGTGTCCAGCGCCAGATGAACAGGTCGTGAGTGGGACGAGGCCTTCCCTTCCGACGTCATCTTGGAGGCGCCAGCCTCGAGTCCAGACTCGCCCCTGCTCCTTCCGATGGATGACTCTCAGCCACCCTCTGGCATGGAGGAAAGCCAGGGGGAGCCACAGCCTTTTGCCCACGCTCAACCCCTCAGTGATGTGGATCTCCTCGCCCGTTTTAAGGCCATGTTACAGACAGAACTGTCCGCGGCCACCATGAAGCTCGCCACCCACCTCACTAAAGAGATTAGGGAACTTGGCTCCTGCACTAATGAGCTAGAAGACAAAATGGATGTGGTCGCGACAGTGCTGGAAAACCATGAACAGGACCTCACCGACTTAAGAAAAG
This sequence comes from Staurois parvus, assembly GCF_062004578.1. Classification (NCBI taxonomy): domain Eukaryota; kingdom Metazoa; phylum Chordata; class Amphibia; order Anura; family Ranidae; genus Staurois; species Staurois parvus. The sequence goes on along the minus strand of NW_028317873.1, from coordinate 4,709,593 downwards.
AGCTAGATTCTACTTTGCTTCGACTGGGGAACTTTGAGAATTGGGCCCTCAGGGGAAACCTGCGTCAAAGAGGCCTCCCTGAGACAATCACTGATCTCACTTCCACGGCTACGGCGCTTTTCCAGGAATTGGTCCCGACAATTCCCATCGACCGCCTGGAATTTGGTCAGGTCTACCGCGCACTGGGCCCAACAAAAGCTGATGGCCCTCCTTGGGACATTATTATCAAATTCACTTTCTACCACACGAAAGAGACCCTCCTGTGGGCAGCCAGGGAACACTCTCATCTACAGTTCCAAGGCTGTTACCAGATCTTCACCGACTTGTCTGAGACCACTATTGTGAAACGACGCCTGATGAAGCCCTATACGTCGGCCCTCCTTGCTAACCATATCCGTTATCGCTGGGGCTACCCGTTCAAGTTGGCCTTTGCCTACAAAGGACGTACCCATATGGTGAACACTCCAGATGAAGCCCAAGCTGTCCTGTCTGCACTACACCTACTGCCTCTTGAGGAGAAGCGCTCCACTCCAACGCGGTCCCCCATTGCCAGATCACAGGCTCCACTTCCTGGTCCTTCCTAGGAGAGGGTCCAGCACTGGAGACATTCTCTTTCCTAAACCTCTCCGGCGATGGGTTCCCCTTGTTCTGACCTGGGTTGAATGGATCTTCCAGGGGCCTTGAGTACTTTTATATTGCCACGCCAGGCCCAGAGTTCCTGACTTTTCTCTGGATGGTCCTGGCACCCGGGTCCCGAATCCTGGACCGGCTGGTCCTCACGCATCTACCTGCACTTTGTTATTCCTCTGTCCTGCTCCTCTTCCCCCCCCCCCCTCCCCACCATTTCCTTTCTCCCATGGCCCCCTCCCCCTGCCTGGCCTACTTTCTCACTCCTTTCCTCAGTGGTGATTAAATACCACCAAAAGAAAGCTCTATTTGTGTGAAAAAAATGATAAAACATTTTTTATGGGTACAGTGTTGCATGACCGCACAATTGTCATTCAAAGTGTGACAACACTGAAAGTTGAAAATTGACCTGGGCAGGAAGGGGGTAAAAGTGCCCGGTATTGAAGTGGTTAATTGAACAAGCTGAGGTTAGAAGCTGATTGGCTCCCATGCACAGATGCACCAGATTCTTTGTGAATCAGCTTTAGGAAATCTCCCCCAGTGTTCTCTTATGAATGCTGCCTAATAGAGTCTTCAAGGCAGTGTTTCTCAACCTTTTTTTCAGTCAAGGCACCCTTTAAAATTGTGGACAATCCTGAGGCATCCTTTGAAATTATGGACAGTCTTGAGGAACCCCAATCCTAAAATGGGGTGCCTCTAGACTGTCCATAATTTTAAAAAGGCACCCCATGCTAAAATGTAAAAAAGCTATTCTAATAGTTTTATATAACGCAGCAACATCCACACATGTAGGACACCCAACATTAGAGGGGATTTATTCGTAGTATTCCAGTGTTTCTCTTCTCGCTCAGTTTTTCTCCATCACTGATTTAATGTGACTTCAATACTGATGGAGAGGGGCAGGGGAGAGTCAAACTAGGATGCTGTGCAGGTAGCTGGCATCCTCCTTATCAACTGATGATGTCATTGGTTGTCAGGACGCCGGCAGCTAGAAGGTCATAATGGTGCACAATGGAAACCTGATGTACCAGTACCTCGGTTTACAAATTTAATTTGTTCTGCAGGACATTTTGTATAGCGAAAAATTTGTAAACCGAAACACTGTTTCCCATAGGAATGCATTAAAAACCAATAATCCATTCCGAAGGTCAGAAAAACAGTAAACGCTGCTAAAATACCGCATGAGTTATTTTATTAACTCGTGGTATTTTAGTAGTGACAACCATGTGTTAATATTTCAGCTGTCAGCGGGGTTCCCCACTGACAGCTGAATGTAAAAGAATTGCTAGCAATTAAAAAAAAATCCTTTTACACTCAGCTGTCAGGTGCCAGTTTTTAAATGTAATTTTTTTTTTTGTTTTTTTTTCTTCACTATACAGTAGTTCAGAAATTCAGCAGTTACTTTCCCCCTCCATCCAGAAGAGAGAAAGTTTCTTTTAGTTTAAAAGATAGAATGTTTGCTATCAGTTTCTTAAAAGATACAAAGTATCCTTTAGCTCCAGGAAACTGACAGCTAATGTTGTGAAGAAAAAAAAAAGACAGCAATTGCATTTAAAAATCAGCACTGACATACACTTCGTATTGTGAAATAAATTAGTAAAAAATTCGTAAACCGAGGCATTATTTTCAATGTATTTTCATTCGTAAACCGAAAAATACTTTACCAGAGGCATTCGTAAACCGAGGTATTACCGTATGTGCTATGTTCTTCTTTTTTTTTTTTTTTGTATGCAGCCTGTGGACTGAATGAAAAAAAGAGAAGAAATCTCTGCCAGAAAAAGTGTGTGGTATGCCCACCATTAGAATATACCACCCTGCATCCACCCACTTCTAATGGTGGGCACACATTAGGTCACACTTTGCCACATGTGCCAGTCCCAAGATTCTACATATTTCTAAATAGTGGCACGCTTGAATAAAAATGTCCACGTATAAGTGGTACCCCATATGGAAAAAGGATGACACCAAGTCCCAAACTATCTTGCCACTACTCCCCATGTAATCTGGGCATCTGGGGGGCTCCACGTGACTATCTTTTCCCTCGTAAATCCGAAACTTATATGTATAGCCTGTTGCCTTCTCACAGGTCTTCTACATCTTGACCCCATATCTGGCATGCTTGCTGGGGAGAAATTGAATGCAAGGCAGCCAGAAAAATGAATGAGGGACTCATCAACGCAGATGTTTTGCTGGGGAGTATAGACATCTGCAAATTTTTGGTTAAGGTGATTTATGAGGGGCTGAATTTTGTGTACCCGGTCAAATTCAGGGTCACTTTGAGGACGACGGAGTGTATTGTCGTTGAAATGCATGAAACACATTATACTCTAATATATATGCCTGGCCATGGCAGCAGAGAACACGGACATATGATGAATCAGGTCTGTGGACCAATACAACCACAATTAATTTTTTTTAGTAATGCCCATGTTGAGGGTTAGGCCCCAAAAAAATATAAATTCGGAAACCGTAATGAGTTTCCATGCGAATGGTCTGGCAAGGTATGAATTTTGGTTGGCGGCGATAAATTGTTGTACATATAAAATGCTCCACAATCAATGCATACAGTTTTTCTGTGAAAAACAGCTCCAAAAAATCAAGGGGAGGAGTTAAATTTGTTATTTCCACCTGAATTCCGGGTTGGGCAGTGAATGGAGGTGGTATGGGTGCTGCAGAATTTGCGGGCTGCCAATCGGGTTTTGCAAGCACATCCGGAAGGATACTAGGGGCTCTACGGGCCTGTGTGCCAATTCTTGGTGGCTGCGGATTTTGCACACCTGTGCCGCCCTGTAGCAGTATTTCTGCTATAGGGCGGTCAGAAAGTGGTTACATAAGTGGTTTGTGTTATGACTCTGTGTTACTTTAACTGACAATTGTGCGGACGTGCAACGCTGTATCAAAATGAAATTTACATCCTTTTTTTTTTTTTTTTTTCCCACGAATTGGGCTTTCTTTTGGTGGTATTTGTTGCCTGTGCGTCTTTTTTTTATTTTTTGCGCTATAAAAAAAAAAAGTCTGACAATTTTGAGAAAAAAAACAATATTTTGAACTTTTTGCTATAAAACATGTCCAGTAAAAAAATTTAAAAATCAATTTTTGTCATAAATTTCGGCCAAAATGTATTCTGCAACACGTCTTTGCTAAAAAAAAAATCCCAATACGTGTAAATTATTTGGTTTACGTGAAAGTTTTATAGTGTTTACAAATGGCGGTATAGATACTGAATTTTATATATATATATATATATATATATATATATATATATATATACATACTAATAGTAGTGGCTATCAGCGACTTATGGCGGGACTGCGGCGGACATTCTGACACTGTGATCTCGAAACAGTGTGCTGAAGCTGACAGGGAGGAAGAGCTCCATTGAAAACAATGCAGCCTTCCTCCCCGTCAATGTTTGCTGGCAATCGCCGGGTAATCACCGGCCGGGACCCAGTGATTGACACCCGTGGCCGTGATCTGTGCCGCGGGTAGGGCAGTCGTGCGCCCCCTACCCCGTAATGCAGGATCACGTTTATATACGTCATCCTGCGCACAGGGGCCACCTTTTAGCAGTATATGTACTGTGGGTGGTCCCCTAGTGGTTAAAGCCTGACATGTTTGTTATTTATTTACTCTGCGTAACATCATCATCCTTTTTATCTAATCAAACAGTTGGGTATTATATTGTGTTTTTGTGCATTAAATTTCACAAAATTGTATTTTAAAAAAACAAAAACAAAACTGCATTTAAAAAACTGTTGCGCAAACACTGTGTGACATTAAAATTACAACACCCATCATTTTATTCTCTAGGACGTCTGCTTTAAAAAAAAAAGTATATAATGTTTTGGGGTTCTAAGTAATTTTCTAGCAAAAAATACAGATTTTTACAACAAAAAGTGTCAGAAAAGGCCTGGTCTTAGGGCTAGTTCACACCACACAAACGCATTCCAGATACTTTTTTGCTTACAGTTCACACCTCACTCTGTTCCTGTGCAGTTTGCTATGTTCCAGTACAGTTCTGTGCAGAAAAAATGCAGCATGTTCTACTTTTTCTTTCTGCTCCGGAAACTGACGGAAACTGACGGGAACTGACTGCACTGGTATGAACTAGGGCCATTGGGATACATGGAAAACACTGTGCATGCATTTTTTTTGCAGAAAAAAAACACACTGAACTGCATCTAATGTGAACTAGCTCTTAAAGGGGTTAAAAGTGGGGAAAAAAAATCTCTACAATAGAAGCAAAGTCCACCCATCCATTTCACATGAATACTTCGGTGCTCCAACACCAAACACAGCCTCTTACTGGAGATATTAGACCTCTAGTATAAAGGTCATAAACATATGAGTACTTTCCAGGATAACTGCAGGCGAATGCACTCGGGCAGGCATCTCAGAACATCATTAACCTCCCTGGCGGTATTCCCGAGTGTAGCTCGGAGTGAAATTTCAGTACCAAGAGCGGTAACCCCGAGCTACACTCGGACTTACCATGCGACGTTGCTCAGGGAGTCCCTGCAGCGCTTACCTTGTCCTTCGCTCCCGCGATGCATCCCCTGCAGCATGGAAAAGTGCTAGTCATGTGAGTAATGTGATTTTTACGGGTCTTTTTTCACTGTTTTTATTCATTTTTATTGCTCTCAACTGGCTTTGGACTCCCAAAGCCAGTGGAGCACATTTGTAAAGCATGCCACTGGGCTTGATAAATGTGTGCTAGGTTTTTTTTTTTGCCAGTGATATGGCCATTATACAGTCATTTACCTGCTGTGTAAATGGATCCCTTAGGTTAGTGACGCATCGTCTTTGATCACCTCTTTGCTTTGTTTATTGCCTTACAGACTGTTTATTAAAATACCATAACATTTTTGGTGATTTAAAGTACTGTATTCTTCTCATTTAACTATCAAATATTGCTCCCATTTTTAGCAAGAAACTTGTACAAGTCATGGATGAAGCAGCAGTGGAGTTAAGAAAAGCTCTTCCTATTGATTTAGAAACTCTTCAGGTTTACGTAGAAGTTCATCAAAAATCAAATAGGTTTGTATCTTGAGAGAAGTTTTCAGTAGAAGGTAAACTCAATTACACCAGTAATGCAGGCCATAGACGTGGTGAAATTTGTCCGTTTTTTTTTTTGTTTTTTTTTAAATCGTAAATTGGTCGTTCAGACGACCAACGTTGCCACTAAGTAAAAAAAAAAAAAAACGGCGGGTTTTAGTCCCGTCTACGGCTGTCAATTAATATAATAGCGGTGTCTCTGCATAGAGACCCGCTATTATATTTGACAGAAGAAATAGATTATGCAGAAGAAGAAGAGGAACAACATTGTATCTATTTGTACTTGAATAGAAACAACTGTATCCAAAATGCATACAAATAGATACAATGTTGCAACTTTTTTTCTTCTCTGTCTTCTGCAAAATCTATTTCATCTCTTTTCTTCTATTCTTCTTCTTGATATTCTATTTCTTCTTCTTCCGTAAAATCTATTTCTTCTATTACTTTTTTTTCTTCATAGTCAATTTATTGTCAAATCGGCCAGAAGAACGGCCGAGTTGACCATAAATTACCGCGAAAATCGGCTGATCTAACAAATCGTCCCAAGATTTTCCAGCTTGGCCGATTTTTCAAAATCTCTTAAAATTAAGAAAAACGGCCAACATTTTTCCCCACTAACGGTACGAATATCGGCCGATTTTTTTTTTATTTTTTTTTTAATTGGCCGACAATTTGGCAAAAAGTTTGCTAATCTATGGCCTGCCTAACACAGCTGTTTAGTCGTCTGATACTGCATGCTTGAGCAAAGTTCTCAGAACTTGTGCAATGTTTAGTTAACCATATTTCTCACCTATACTCGCATGCACACATCAGAAACACACATTCTTGTAACCATACAGGCAGGGGCGGACTGACAACTCATGGGGCCCCCGGGCAATAGAGGATCATGGGGCCCCTGTGTCCTTGCCCAAACTCAAAAAAGCCTATGAAAAAGGTACCAGGGGCATCTCATGGGGCCCCCTACTGACCTGAGTTTCCAAATGGTCAGTCCGCCCTTGCATACAGGTCGGTGTACAATATGTAATACAGTGCAAAGTGATACATCTTGATGGTGTGCCAAGTATAGTAACTCATAGAAGAAGCCAATTGGTATTCAGTTTAGTGGTGTAGTTTCAATGAAATGTGTATTGAACACCCAATGTTATGAAGTAGTGCACAATGGCTGTTTGGGGGTAAGTGAGTGTCCTTATGGCTGAAGGGAAGAGGATTTAGTTCGCTAAGTGCAAGGGTTATAGAAAAGGTTATCTCACACCAAGGCTTCAGCACATTAGGGAGGCATTCTTCTTCTTCAGATAGTACTGCTAAATACTGTATGTGATTTTCAGGGAAAGATCCTGATTTCTAAAGATTTTCCCTGAAAATTATTTATTTTGGAAAAATTCTTCAGTTTTCAGATCTTATTAACCGTTTATTTTTCTGGTAATAAATGTACTCAGATGTAGGGATACTTAAAGCAGAACTCCAGGCACACAAACATTCTTTTAAATATATTCCTCAATAGCCACAAAATATAAATCTACTTTGTGTGCACCAGATGCTATTGCAAACCCAGATATTACTTTTTTTCACAAGTAAAAAATATTTACTGGAGAAATCAAAGGTACAGTAGCTAGTGCAGCATACAGAGTCCAACTACCTCCAACACTTTGCAGCATCAGTTACGCTCCCGGAGAATCTGATATTACTTTAAATGTACCACTGACATCATCACTGTGCTGTGCAGGGAGTAGAGAGGAGGAAAGGACCCAGTAGGCCCTACCCACTACAGTCTGCCTGCTGAAACCTGCAGGAAAAGACCAGTCACCCTCACAAGGAGAGCAACAGTGACTGATCTTTGTTACAGAAATCTCCTGTGCAGAGAAAACATTTCACAGTGGATTACTGCACAGATCTGGAAGAAATTCACAAAGCACAGCAAGATTTAAGTAAGAATACCTATCTCTTGTTGCTGATCCCAGAGTTCAGCTTTAAATGCCCAGTCATACCGGTGCGATTTGGAAATTGAAGTCGCACCTGAAATCGCATCTAGTGAATGTCAGTGTCTTACCATGTGCGATTTGCTGCAGCACGATTTCTAAAGAAGTTCTTGCTTTATTTTTTGCAGTTTTGTTGCAATTTCACATATATAGAATATAATGGAAATTGCAATGCAAATTGCACAAAATCGTTGAAAATCTTCACAAGTCTTCATAAAGCACATCTGAAATCGCACAAGTTTAAATTGCAGCGGTGGGACTGGTGACTAAAGTGCACGTTAAACCAAAACTTTTTTTTTTTTTTAGTTTTGAATAGAATAGGGAAGGATTAGAACTTCTGTAGGGTTTTTACTGCTAATTGAGGCTCTGTTTGAGACCGTTTTCTTTACTTTCTGTCCTGCTGACAGTAGTTTCACCATACAGGAAGTCTGCAACAGGAAAACGAACATCAACAAAAAACAATTGTCCGTTTTGGAGAGTTTCACTCACTTTCTGTTTGGTAAAGACCTATCAGCAGGACAGGAAGTGCACTACAATCATTCATCATGCCTCTACATCATATAGGTTGTTAATCATGTACAGGTACCCATACATTATGCCCATTGTTTAATTAAATGAGAGTTTTTCGTCACCTGTTTGAGGATCACTTTTTATAAGTGACTAATACAAAAGATATTATCAAAAGTACTATCACTTAAAAAATTCAAGTACTAAACCTATGAGACCAGGTAAAAGGCTGGTGGGACCAACAATCAAAGTGGAGAATAATACAGGTGAAACTCGAAAAATTAGAACATCGTGCAAAAGTTAATTTATTTCAGTAATGCAACTTAAAAGGTGAAACTAATATATGAGATAGATTCATTACATGCAAAGCAAGATAGTTCAAGCCGTGATTTGTCATAATTGTGATTATGGCTTACAGCTCATGAAAACCCCAAATCCACAATCTCAGAAAATGAGAATATTACATGCAATCAATAAAACAAGGATTGTACATAGAACAATATCAGACCTCTGAAAAGTATAAGCATGCATATGTACTCAGTACTTGGTTTGGGCCCCTTTTGGAGCAATTACTGCCTCAGTGTGGCGTGGCATGGAAGCTATCAGCCTGTGGCACTGCTGAGGTATTATGGAAGACCAGGTTGCTTCAATAGCGGCCTTCAGCTCTTCTGCATTGTTCGGTCTCATGTCTCTCATCTTTCTCTTGGCAATGCCAGGTCAGGCGAGTTTGCTGGCCAATCAAGCACAGTAATCCCATGGTCATTGAACCAGGTTTTGGTGCTTTTGGCAGTGTGGGCAGGTGCCAAGTCCTGCTGGAAAATGAAGTCAGCATCCCCATAAAGCTCGTCTGCAGAAAGAAGCATGAAGTGCTCCAAAATCTCCTGGTAGACGGCTGCGTTGACCCTGGACTTAATGAAGCACAGTGGACCAACACCAGCAGATGACATGGCTCCCCAAATCAACACAGACTGTGGAAACTTCACACTGGACTTCAAGCATCTTGCAGTGTGTGCCTCTCCATTCTTCCTCCATACTCTGGGTCCTTGGTTTCCAAATGAGATGCAAAAGTTGCTCTCATCAGAAAAGAGGACTTTGGACCACTGAGCAACAGACCAGATCTATTTTCTTTAGCCCAGGTAAGACGCTTCTGATGTTGTTTGTTGTTCAGCAGCGGCTTGACAAGAGGAATACAACATTTGAAGCCCATGTCCAGGATCCGTCTGTGTGTGGTGGCTCTTGATGCACTGACTCCAACCTCAGTCCACTTCTTGTGAAAGTCCCCAACACTTTTGAATGGCCTTTTCCTGACAATCCTCTCCAGGCTGCGGTCATCCCTGCTGCTTGTGCACCTTTTTCTTTCACACTTTTCTCTTCCACATAACTTTCTATTATTGTGCTTTGATACAGCACTTTGGGAACATCCAGCTTCTTTTGCAATTACCTTTTTGAGGCTTTCCCTCCTTATGGAGGGTGCCAAGGATGGTTTCTGCACAACTGTCAGGTCAGCAGTCTTTCCCATGATTGTGATTCCTACTGAACCAGACTGAGAGACCATTTAAGGACTCAGGAACCCTTTGCAGGTGTTATGGCTTAATTAGCTGATTAGAGTGGGACACTTTGAGCCGAGAATATTGCACCTTTTCACAATATTCTAATTTTCTGAGATTGTGGATTTGGGGTTTTCATGAGCTGTAAGCCATAATCATCACAATGATGACAAATCACGGCTTGAACTATCTTGCTTTGCATGTAATGAGTCTATCTCATATATTAGTTTAACCTTTTAAGTTGCATTACTGAAATAAATGAACTTTTGCTCGATATTCTAATTTTTTGAGTTTCACCTGTATATGGTCGTGGAGCTGTTAGGTGGGGGGAGCACTGACCTCTCCATGTAAATGAAAGTAACATCAGCTCCTTTGAAACTTTTAGTTGTGATTATTTCATTGGTTAAACCACAATTTTCTTTATAGGATAAACTAATTTTTGTGTTCAACCTTTAGCACTGCAAAGACTGAAGAAATACGATCTCATGTTCTACAGCTGTTAAATAGGCATTCCGTTGTGTTTGGTGATTATTCTTGGACAGAGTTTGATGATATGTTTTTAACAAAGCATGTAAATTCAGTAGCCATTGTAGATATGGAGTTAAAAGTTAAAGACAGACAGGTAAGACATAGATTTACGTTTTTCAATAATGTGTTTGTTAAATGTATTGCATATTGCTGTGGTTTGACTTTCAAGTTCTGCCTGTTTGGCTGTACTTCTCCTGTGGATCACAGGAGTGCAGTGCGTTCTGCACTCCTGTAACCTGTTTTCAGCTGACAGCGGGCTGAAGCCCGCTGTTGGCTGACGTCACTCAGCTGGTGCTGGCTCAGGAAAGATCCCGATTTTAATGTCTGGAGTCTGGAGCGGCACCTAGCTTAGCCTCTCAGTGATCTGCTGAGAGTCTGAGCCAGCAGTTCCTTCCCCCTCCGCAGCCCAGTGTTCCAGTGATCATGGGGGGGGGGTGAGGTAGGGTGGAGGGGCTCTCAGCTCACAGTGGCGGTGAGAACTCGGCAGTCAGCAATCGCAGAGTTCTGACACTTAGAGCCAGTGGGGGACAGATGCTGCACCCACCTAAGTAAGTAGGATTTTGAAATAAAAAGAGATCCCATAATTCTATTTTCAAGTGGTTCTACAGGCTCAAGGTTTTTTACCTTCATTCATTCTATGTATGAAGGTAAGAAACCTTCTGTGTGCAGCAGCACCCCAAGACCCCCCCCTCCCCAATCCTTATATGAGCTCCCTCCGATCCAGCAATATTCTTGGCAGCCTCTGCTGTCTGGGGACTCTTCCTCCTCATTGGCTGAGGCCCATTGGCTCCCGCTGCTGTCAATCGTAGCTAGTGAGCAGAGAGCGGGGTTGGGGGGTGGGGCCAAGCCATAGCTTTCTGTGTCGTATGGACTGCTGCTCGTGCGCGAGCACGTAGCGATTCCCCCAGGGCGAATGGCTTTCCCTGGGGGCACTTCTTAAAAGGGAAGAACCAGGAGCATCTGCAGGGGACCCAAAAAGAAGAGGATCGGGGATGCTCTGTGCAAAAACGCTGAACAGAGCAGGTAAGTATAACACGTTTGTCGTTTTTTTTTTTTGTAAAACAAAGCTTTAGTGTCACTTTAAGTTAACTGATACAGATTTTTTTCCTTTTGTGTTATCGCTGTTTTGGACAAATTCACTGTTCAAAGACTGCTGTTCCTATAATACGGATATTCTAACATGTTAATCATTGTAGTTGTTTTTAGAATACCTTTTTATTACCTCCTTGTTTGAATATGACAGATGTTTTTTCCAAGGTGTAAATGAACTAAGGGATTTTAGATTAGCAGTATTTTAGGAAAGGCTAGTGTGAGCCTTAATAGTCACTTTTAATGCCATGATTCTTGCCCTAGTCATGTCAATGTAGGGCTTATAGCCTGTTTTCCTGTAGGGATGGGAGTAGTTTTAAGATTAGAGAGCTTTATCCTAGAATTACACTTTTAGTTTAGGGTAGAGAAATAAGCTGTAATACATACCTTATTTCTTGATCTGTCAAACGTCCAATATTCACTTCTCCCTGATGCTCGGGGTTGTGGACAAGGACCTTGCCGTCCTCACTGCTGGTCCTGCATTGTATGTGATGATGTCAGAGTGTGACTGCCAACCAGAGTATCTTATAGAAGAGGCTTTGGGGTAGTGGTCGCACAATAAAAATATATATATTTATATAGTCTGTTTTAGTGTTGAAACATGTATTTTACATAGTTAGTCTGGCTGAAAAAAGACAAACGTCCATCCAGTTCAACCATAAAAGGAAAAAAAAAAAAAAGTTATAATCCTATGCTCACAGTTGATCCAGAAGTAGCCAAAAAACCCAGGAAAGCATGATCCAATTGGCTCCTGCAGGGAAAAAATTCCTTCCTGTTCCCCCGAGAGGCAATTGGATATTCCCTGGATCAACTTTACTTATGAATGTTAGTATCCAGTTATATGCTGTGTATCCAAGAAAGAATCCAGGCCTTTTTTAAAGCAATCCACTGAGCTGGCCAGAACCAACTTTTGAGAGAGTCTATTCCACATTTTCACAGCTCTTACCGTGAACAAACCTTTCTGTGTTTGGAGATTAAATTTATTTTCCTCCAGACATAAAAAGTGCCCCCTTGTCCTCTGTGATGAACTCAGGGTGAATAACTCTACACCGAGTTCACTCTATGAACCACTGATATATTTATACATGTTGCTCATATCTTCCCTTAATCTCCTCTTCTCAAGAGAGAATAAATTCAGTTCCTCTAATCTTTCCTCATAGCTGAGCTCCTCCATGCCTCTTATCAGTTTGGTTGCCCTTCTCTGTACTTTCTCCAGTTCCCCAATGTTCTGTTTGTGAATTGGTGCCCAAAACTGAACTGCATATTCCAGATGAAGTCTTACTAATGATTTGTACCGGGGTAATATGATATCTCTCTCTCTGGAGTCTATACCTCTTAATACAAGAGAGGATTTTGCTCGCTTTAGAAACTGCAGCTTGGCATTGCATGCCATTATTAAGCTTGTGATCTACCAGAACATCCAAAACCTTCTGCACCTCTGATTCCCCCAATTGTACCCCCCCCCTCTCCAGTATGTATGATGCATGCATAGTCTTAGCCCCCAACCTTACCTTTATCAACATTAAACCACATAGATGCCCAATTAAACAGTGCATTGAGGTCAGCTTGTAAGTTGGAGACATCCTGTAAGGACATTATTCCACTGCACAGCTGGGTGTCATCTGCAAAGGCTGAAATGGGATTTTTAATCCCAGACCCTATATAGTTTATAAATATATTAAAAAGTAAGGGTCCAACACTGAACCTTGGGGTACACCACTGACAACCCCAGACCATTCAGAGTATGAATCATTAACCACTACTCTCTAAATACGATCTTTTAGCCAGTTTTCTACCCATTTACATACTGATTTTTCCAAGCCCGTAGACTTTACCTTACACATTAGAGGTGTGTGGGGAACTGCGTCAAATGCTTTTGCAAAATCCAAGTATACTACGTCCACCGCCACCCCTCTGTCCAGGGTTTTGCTCACCTCCTCATAAAAGGATATCGGATTTGTTTGACAACTTCTGTCTTTCATAAATCCATGCTATCTGTTGCTTAAAATATTTTTTTCCAGCAAGAACTCATCTATGTGGTCTTTTATGAAACTCTCCAGCATCTCCCCAACTATATAAGTTAAACTAACAGGTCTATAATTACTTGGTAAAGATTGTGATCCCTTTCTAAATATTGGCACCACATTGGTCAGTCCAGTGGTACTATGCCAGTCATTAAAGAGTCCCTAAAAATTAGACACCATGGCTTTGAAATGACAAAGCTCAATTCTTTAAGGACCTGTGGGTGTATGCCATCCGGTCCAGGTGCTTTATTAACATTTATTCTGTCTAAATATTTTTGGATCATATCAATTGTGAGCCAATGTGGATCATCTGGAGCTGTGTCAATACTATGCCCATTATGGACAAGAGCTCCCCCATGCTCCTTTTGTATACACAGAGCTGAATAAGGTATTTAATAAATTTGTCTTCTCTTTGTCCCCAGTCACCCACTTTAGATTATTTTGTAAAGGGCCTACATGCTCGGACCAAACCTTTTTTTACTATTAATATATTTGAAGAATTTTTGGGTGTTGGTCCTGCTATCTTTTGCAATCTGTCATTCATTTTCAATTTTTGCGGCCTTTATTTCCTTTTTGCATATTTTGTTATATTCTTTGTAATGTTTAAACGATGATAGTGTTCCTTCATTTTTATATTTAATAAAAGCTCTTTTCTTATTTATAGCTTTTTTAGCTTTGGTCATAAGCCATATATGTTTGATTTTTGCCTATGGGAATATATTTTGCAGTGTGTCCACATACAGTCTTTTTGAATAACTCCCATTTATGTGTTTTGTTCATTGATACCAATATTACCTCCCAGCCTAAGTCTTGGAGAGCAGCTCTCAGACTTAAAATTGAGAGTTTTTGTTTTTCCTGTATGTACTTGCTGTTTACAGCTAACAATAAATGAAATCATGTTATGGTCGCTGCTACCCAGATGTTCTTTTATATGGACATTCGTAATAAGCTCTGCATGGTTTGAGATTACCAGGTCACAGCAGAGCATCATTCCTAGTAGGGGCTTCTATGAACTGTACCATAAAATTGTCCTGTAGTAGGTTTAAAATTGTTTGCCCTTTAACTGTTCCTGCAGTACCATTACTCCAGTCAATTTCCGGGTAGCTAAAATCCCCCATTATTATCACTGTCCCAGCCCTTGCAGCCGTTTCAATCTGTGCAAGGATCTGAGTCTCCACCTCCTCATTAACACTGGGAGGCCTATAACAAACTCCGATTACCTTTGTAGTATGCACCCCCATGTGCAGTTCCACCCACAATACTTCGGCCTCATCACACTCTCCATCAACTAGGTCCTCTTTCACACTCGCTCTGAGATCACTTCTCACATAGAGACAGACACCACCACCTTTCCTATTTACCCTGCCTCTCTGAAAGAGAACATTGCCAGGAATATTAATCATGTGAAGAATGAAGCCAAGATTCAGCAATACCAATTAAATCATACTTCTCTTCATGCACCAAAGCTTTCAACTCTTTTATTTTGCTTGGCAGACTTCTGGCACTGGTGAACAAACACTTTAATCCATTGACACCTTGTTCAAACGTATTTTGCACATTTTTTATTTTCATACAAATGGTACCAATTCCACTGGTTGTTTGTAACATGGGGAACTTCTTATCATCTACCATAGCCTTCCCCCCATCTTTCCCCATTCCACTCGCCAATAAGTACTGACCCGTCTGATCTGTCTACCCTGTTATAAATTAATTCTTCCTCCCCCCTCGATCCTAGTTTAAATACTCCTCCAGCCGTCCCATAAACCTCTCCCCTAGCATAGCAAACAGACCCCCTTCCATTTAGGTGTAAACCATCTCTAGCATATAGGCTGCACCCCAATGAAAAGTCAGCCTAGTGCTCTAGAAACCCAAATCCTTCCCTCTTACACCAGGTCTTTAGCCATGCATTGAGTTCTCTAATCTCCCCCCTGTCTTTCCTGAGTTGTGCATGGCACAGGTAATATTTCAGAGAATATCACCTTGGAGGTCCTTTCCTTCAACTTGCAGCTTAGTTCTTAAATTGATTCTTAAGGAGCCTCTACCTTCCATGTATTCTGTCATTGGTTCCAACATGGACCAAGACAGCTGGGTCATGCCCAGCCCCTCCCAGTAATTTAGCAATTTATTTGATAATGAACATTGTTTACAACTATTTTTATTGTTGATTAAATGGTCAGCTGATTAAATGGCCTGCATAGAGAATGCTTTATTTGTTTACATGTCAGTATACACAGTGCAGCACACATACAGCTCATTCATACATGTCAGTAAGTGCCTGAGAACATGTACAGTTGTGTCCAAAATTATTCAACCCCCACTGAAATTGAGTGTTTTGGCCAGTTTGACATTGCTTTTGATCATTCAGTCATCTTGCTTACATTTACATTAAAGAGGCACTTGTAGGTCAGACAAATATAACATAACAGTTATAATGAAATAACCACAAATGTCTTTTCTGTGCTCACAGCATTATCAGTTTTATTCAACCCCCAAGTGACATTCAATCTTAGTACTTAGTACAGCATCCTTTTACAGTTATAACAGCTTTTAAACGTGAAGCATAGCTTGACACAAGTGTCTTGCAGCGATCTACGGGTATCTTCGCCCATTCTTCATGGGCAAAGGCCTCCAGTTCAGTCACATTCTTAGGCTTGCGCACTGCAACTGCTTTCTTTAAGTCCCACCAGAGGTTCTCAATCGGATTTAAGTCTGGTGACTGCGATGGCCACTCCAAAATGTTCCAGCCTTTCCTCTGCAACCATGCTCTAGTGGACTTGGAGGTATGCTTGGGATCATTGTCCTGTTGAAAGGTCCAACGTCTCCCAAGCCTCAGGTGTGTGACGGACTGCATCACGTTTCCATCCAATATCTCCTGGTACTGAAGAGAATTCATGGTACCTTGCACACGCTGAAGCTTCCCTGTACCTGCAGAAGCAAAACAGCCCCAAAGCATGATTGACCCTCCACCATGCTTCACAGTAGGCAAGGTGTTCTTTTCATCATAGGCCTTGTTCTTCCTCCTCCAAACATAGCGTTGATCCATGGGCCCAAACAGTTCTAATTTTGTTTCATCAGTCCACAGAACACTATCCCACAACTTTTGTGGTTTGTCCACATGGCTTTTGGCATACTGCAGTCGACTCTTCTTATTCTTTGGAGACAGCAAGGGGGTACGCCTGGGAGTTCTGGCACGGAGGCCTTCATTACGCAGTGTGCGTCTTATTGTCTGGGCTGAAACTTCTGTACCCACATCTGACAAATCTTTTCTCAGTTCCTCAGCAGTCACACGGGGACTTCTCTCCACTCTACGCTTCAGGTAGCGCACAGCAGTCGAAGTCAGCATCTTCTTTCTGCCACGACCAGGTAGCGTTTCAACAGTGCCCTTTGCCTTGAATTTGCGAATGATGCTTCCTAAGGTGTCTCTTGGTATGTTTAACATCTTTGCAATCTTCTTATAGCCATTGCCCTTCCTGTGAAGAGAAATCACCTCTTCTCTTGTCTTCCTGGACCATTCTCTTGCCTTCACCATGTTTGTAACCACACCAGTAAATGTCTAGAAGGAGCTGAGTATCACAGTCATTTTAAAGCTGCCTAATTGGTGCTTATTATGCTTGATTGCTGCTCGGTGACATCCACAGGTGTTTTCAATACCTGATGGAAAGCACCTGTATGAACCTCTGTTCTTCAGAGTGGTAGTCTTTAAGGGGTTGAATAATTGTGGCAATGAAGAAACCACATAAGAACCATTTACTACTGTATTACATAAACAATTGATGTCATTTTAGTTGCATTTGGGTAGTTACAACGTCCTTGTAGGATTTGATTCTGAATACAATTCCAAATGTACACTATAGTCCCTAAACCCCTTTACAGCATTGGGGGTTGAATAATTTTGGACACAACTGTAAATGTGTGAGGATAAATGCATTTTGGGACTTGTAGTCCTGGGCAGGAGAAGGAGAGAAAGTGATGTAAGGGCTCTGTGCAGGGAAAATCAGCATCTGAACCCAACCCAGAGAATCTGGAGGCTGATAGACTGAAGGTAAATTAACGCATTGTAATTAAATTTAAAGTTTACCAGTAGTGTGCATTATGTTTCAAAATTATTATATCCATACAAAAAAGCCTCAGCTTTTAGTACTACTTTAAAGCGATTCTAAAGGTTCATAGTTTTTTTTGTAAAGCAAGCATGTCTATACTTTCCTGCTGTGTGCAGTGGTTTTGCACAGAGCCGCCTGGATCCTCCTTCTCTTGGGTCCCCCGCAGGTTCTCCTAGTTCCTCCTGTCTGACGGGTGCCCCCACAGCAAGTAGCTTGCTATGGGAGCACCCACTGCTTCGTGTGTCCATTCCCACACGAATCCGCGGCATGGCCCCACCCCTTCTCATTGGCTGACAGGCTGTGATTGAAACCAGCGGGAGCCAATGGCTCACGCTTGCTGTCTCAGCCGATGAGGAGGCAGAGACCCGGGACAGCACAGGCTGCTGAGAATGTCACTAGATCGCGATGAGGCTCAGGAAAGTATTGGGAGGGCTGGGGGAGCTGCTGCACACAGAAGGTTTTTTAACACCTTCATGCATAGACTGCATGAAGGTAAAAAAACTTTAGCCTTTACAACCACGTTAATATAAACAGATTTATATTTCCCCCCTCCAACATTCATGTAGCTTCATTTCTGACTCCCAGTTAAAATACCCTATATATCTGACCTCCGGGTTATTTATTATCATGTACTGTATATTATATATATATTTATTTATTAAACACACACACTATATTGCCAAAAGTATTGGGACGCCTGCCTTTATACGCACATGAACGTTAATGGCATCCCAGTCTTAGTCCGTAGGGTTCAATATGGAGTTGGCCACGCCCTTTGCAGCTATAACAGCTTCAACTCTCCTGGGAAGGCTGTCCACAAGGTTTAGGAGTGCGTCTATGGGAATGTTTGGCCATTCTTCCAGAAGTGCATTTGCATCAGGCACTGATGTCAGACGAGAAGGCCTGGCTCGCAGTCTTCGCTCGAATTCATCCCAAAGGTGTTCTGTTGGGTTGAGATCGGGACTCTGTGCAGACCAGTCAAGTTCCTCTACCCCAAACTTGCTAATCCATGTATTTATGGACCTTGTTTTGTGCACTGGTGCGCAGTCATGTTGGATCAGGAAGGGGCCATCCCCAAACTGTTCCCACAAAGTTTGGAGCATGAAATTGTTAAAAATGTCTTGGTATGCTGATGCCTTAAGAGTTCCCTTCATTGGAACTAAAGGGCTAAGCCCAACTCCTGAAAAAACAACCCCGCATCATAATCCCCCCTCGACCAAATTTACACTTGGCAGCATGCAGTCAGGCAAATACTGTTCTCCTGGCAACTGCTAAACCCAGACACATCCATTGGATTGCCAGAGAGAGAAGCGTGATTGGTCACTCCAGAGAACATATCTCCACTGCTCTAGAGTCCAGCAACAGCGTGCTTTACGCCACGGCATCCGATTCTTTGCATTGCACGTGGTGATGTAAGGCTTGGATGCAGTTGCTCGGCCATGGATACCCATTTCATGAAGCTCTCTATGCACTGTTGTGCTAATCTGAAGGCCACACAAAGTTTGGAGGTCTTTAGCTATTGACCCCACTCTGTTATTTTACTTGGCCTATCACTTTGTGGCTGAGTTGTTCTCAGTAGATTCCACTTTGTTATAATATCACTAACAGTTGATCGTGGAATATTTAGTAGCAAGGAAATTTCATGGATGGACTTATTGTACAAGTGGCAAGGTACCACGCTTGAATTCACTGCGCTCCTGAGAGCGACCCATTCTTTCAAAAATGTTTGTAGAAGGAGTCTGCATGCCTGAGTGCTTGATTTTATACACCTTTGGCCGTGAAGGTGATTGGAACACCCGAAACCAATGACTTGGAGGGGCGTCCCATTCCTTTTGGCAATATAGTGTTAGTGTGTATATATAATTATTTTGTATACAGCATTGCTTTCACTGTTTCACAGTAGAAGTTAACCCTTATAGTACTATCATTTGCATTATAGAGGGCTCATTTGTTTTTTAACCCCATCATGACAGGTGATACAAAAAGCATGCTGCTGTTACTAAATGTGACAGCAGGCACAGATAGCTTGCACCAAGCTATCTGTCTGTGACAAAGGGACTCTGTCATACGTAATATTATATTACAGTCCTGTCTGAAAATCTGCAAAACAGTGTTTTTAAGCCTCTTCTTTTTTTTTTTTTTTTTTTTCTTTAAATAAAAATTTTGATATTTTGAAACTTATGATATGAACCAGATTCAACCTCTCCAAGTGTATATGTGTGTATGTGTTTTTTTTTATATATATATATATATATATATATATATATATATATATATATCTTCTGTTATTCTGAGAGTGGATTAGTTATTTTGTTCCCTGACCATATAGCTGGTTATTTATATGTACCACTGTATATAGATATTCAGGAAAAAAAATGGCATAGTGAGGTTTTAATCAAATCAATAATCTTCCAACTAATGGATTTGGAAAACAAACATTGACCAGGCATGAGCCACCATTATCAGTAATAACAAGGAGAGAGAGAGAGCAATGGCATACAGCTGAGGCTGTAGACCATAATGGGTAAAAGAAGCTAGAGGACATTAGCAGCACTGAAATGCTAAAAATAAAAAAACAAAATGTGAAAATTTTATTTTAATTTTGAATATCTTATTTTCTTTTTTTGAAGCCTATTGATCTTAGCAAGTGCAGTATATTTGTGAATGTTTTTCATTTAAATGAAGAAGGTCCCAGTTCAGAAAATCTGGAAGAAGAAAATGAGGACCTTGTGGCAGCTGACCACTGGATATTGCCTGCTGGTGAGAGAGCTATATATAAGCAATGTAACTCAGTTACTGTTGTCCTGGTGCAAGATTGGTCATCCCATTAATTATCACCAATGCAATAAGCAGTTATAACGGTGCTCTCTGAGAATCAACACAAAGTCCTGAAAAACAAATCGTGATTCTCAAGTATATCAGCGGCCAGACACTGCAGAAAGGCAGTATAGGTTTTATAAATAGTGACAGCACATTACACTAGCAAAAGTTGTATAGGGTAAACACAAACGATGTTTGTGGCCAGAAAGCTTATTAATCCTAGAACTTAGTTCACTTATGGCATGAACTCAATGTTTTGGTAGCACATAAAAATCTAAATGATACCCCATTCCTGTCGAGTTCAAAAAGAAGTTCCATAGTTGCTTGAGATAATCGATATGTGTGATTCTGTGCTAAAAAGAAAAAATTATAACAAACCGCTGTGGAATTTGCCTTTTGAGGCTTAAAATACATTACCTGTCAACTGTAAATTACAAAACGGTTCTAACATACATTATAAGAGAATTTTTTTTTATTAAAAGGTTGAATGTCTAGCTGTGACTATTCTAAAATCCTTCTCCTGCATTTTGTTCAAAATGTGTTCTTTTGGTGATAATGTATTACCAATTTTGCTCTGATAGTAGTATGATTCTTTTGATACTTGACATTATTTGAAATCCACTGTTTTCAAATTTCAGCTGAATTTCATGGACTGTGGGAGAGTTTAATATATGACAATGAAATAAAGTCAAATGTAAGTAAATTCTGTTTGATAATGCCTGCGTGTTTTGTACATAATCAGTGATTTGTGCCTTTTATATTGTGTTTGGCTTGTGGAACTGAAGACCATATCTGCACTGTAATTCCATGATTCCTGAGATGCAGTGGTGGAACACATGAGTAATAACTACCATATGGAACTGAATATCCACGCTTTCCCCATTATACTTCCATTATACAGAGATGGCCTATCTTTTTGCTTAACAAGACAATAAACTGCTTGACATTTTTCACGTTATAAAATTTCACATGTTAAATATCACATGTAAAAATCAGCATTTTTTTCGCTAGAAAGTTCCTAACATTATGTATTTTCTGAAAGCAGAGGCCCTGCAGATTAAAATGGTGGTTGTTGCAATTTTTCATGTCACATAATAATTTTGCAGCCATTTATCAAATGCACATTTTCAGGAAAAAATACACAAATTAATTCTAGTCCACACAAACACAATATCCATACCTAGTTTTTTGTTAAAATATAAAATGTGACGTTACGTCAAGTAAATGGCTACCAAACATGTCAAGATTTTAAATTGTGCACACTTGTGAAGTGGCGACAACCTATGGTACCCTAAATTGTCCATATTCAACACTTTAAAAGCATTTACAGGTTATCAGTTTTGACTTAAACATGAGCTATAGTGCCATAATTATTGCTCTCATGTTCGCAGTGATACCTCACGTGTGTGATGCAATCACCATTTACACTGGATACACAAAGTCTACACACCCCTGTTAAAATGTCATGTTTCTGTGATGTAAAAAAAATGAGACAAAGATTAATCATTTCAGAACTTTTTCCACATTTAATGTAACCTATATTATATTGCCAAGTCAAGATGTGCCATGCTGATAAACTCATACCCAAAAAGACTGAGTGCTGGAATCAAATCAAAAGGTGCTTCAACAAAGTATTAGTTTAAGGGTGTGCACACTTATGCAACCACATTATTTTAGTTTTTTTTTACTTCCCTCCTTTTAAAAGATTTCAGTTTGTTCAACGGAGTTGTACAGTTTATAGGTTGCATTGAAGGTGGAAAAAGTTCTGAAATGATTTATCTTTGTCTCATTTTTTTACATCACAGAGATCTGATATTTTAACAGGGGTGTGTAGACTTTTTATATCCACTGTACATATGCGTGCCATACCTGCATGTGTGTTTGTATTTGCATGTGTGTTTGTATTTGCCAGTGAACATGAATGGGGGAAGGGTGTTTGCTCTAAAATAGTTTTTTTCATATATTTTATTTATTTATTTGTACACTTTTTTTTTTTTTTTTTAAATTTAACTTAAGAAGACCCTTTGTGATATCTTTGAGCAGGGACGGGTACTCTTTATGGAGGGATGAGAGGTCTATTACACCTCTAATGCCTACGCTCCCCTCTGAGACAGCTGATCAAACACAGATCTGTTTAATCGGCTGCTTCTCTGGTTGGAACGGCCAGGAAAAAACCCCTCTGAAACCAGATGTGAAAAATCATCCTCGCTTCTGGCTTCACTCATCACAGAGGAGATCAGGGAATGGATGTTCCTCCATTTCCTCTGTGGGCAACCGACCGGATCACTTGCAGTGCTCCCGGGCTTCCCAGGTAGAATAGGAGAGCCTGGGAACAATGGTGGGAGGAGCTTCCCAGAGTTTTACAGCTGCCCGGGTCACTTTTACAGGAAAAGCGATTGCCAGCTCTAAAACAAAAATGGTACCCAGATCATAGCTGCAGGTGCCTTAATAAACGTTTGCTGGGCTGCAAACAGTTAAGTAAATTACTACCTCTACAGCCTCATTAACTTCCTGTCCTTTTAGGACAAAGGATGTTTTATGTCTTGTTGAATATTCCCCTGATCCTCTACTGCTTTCCTGAACATAATAAGATGTTTAAATTCATTCGGTCACAGTGGCTGGTAGGCAGTTGATGCTCCTGCCTGCCAGAGGAATCAAGTCGGCAGGAGGATGAAAGTTAGTGGTAATGCGAACCTGGGTTGAGGTGACTAGAATCATTGCATTTGGCTTGCTCCAGGAGAGTCGTGTGAATGATGTGTGTGTGCGTGGATTGCGTGGGTTATGTTATCAACCAGATTTTGCAGCTGCCAACTGGAAATTTCACCTGGCATGCTGCCCCATAATGGCAAACAATTAAGATCATTGTAGAGCAGGATATTGAGGTAGTTAGAGGCTCCAAAGGTGCTATCATGGCCCTTACTCTAGGTCAACGGATCTGGAAGGAAAAAAACATGGCCAACCAACTATAGAAGATCACTGTTCATTCCTATATTGAAGAAAGGCGATGTCAAAGATTGTAACAACTATAGAACAATTGCATTAATTCCATAGGATAGCAAAGTATTATGGAAAATAATACAAAGAAGAATCCAATCATACATTGAAGGAAAACTATTTTTGAAGCCCAGGCTGGGTTCAGAGAAGGGCGAGGAACAAGAGACAGTCTTGCCAATGTTAGGTGGATATTAGAGAAGAGCAATGAATACCAAAATACTGACAACCTGCCATATGCAGACAACACAGCGCTCATCACAAGCAACAAAGAAGATATGCTGTATCTATTGAGAAAAGTTAAAGCCAAAAGTCGTAGCATAGAATTAGAACTGAATACAAACCATACAAAGATCAGGAACAAAGAAAATTATGATGATTTTGAGCTTGACTGTGATAAAATAGAGGTTGTAAAGCATTTTAATCTCCTGGGCTCTCTCATCGAAAAGGAAGCAACTAGCAGTGAGGAAATTTTCCACAGAATAACAAGCACTTGGTAGCTACACAATGAAGACTCTTAAAGTTTTCAAATGCAAAGAAATTGCACTGAAAACAAAGATCAGATTCATCCATGCTCCCATTTTATCATTTGTCAAGTGCGCTTGTGAAAGCTGGACACTATTGAAAAAGGATAGGAAGAAGATTGATTCATTTGAGCTTTGGTGCTGGAGAAGGATTTTATGTGTGTCATGGAAAGCCTGTAGAACTAATAGATCAATTTTGGAAGGGATCAAACCGGCTATGTTACTAGAAGCCCAAATGATGAAGTTGCAACTGTTTTATTTTGGTCACACTGTTAGAAGAGAGAGATCACTGGAGAAGGAAATAATGTTTGGGAAGATCAAAGGAACCGGGAGAAGAGGGAGACCTACTACTAGGTGGTTGGACACATTGACTACAGCTGTTAGGATGACACTGAAGGATCTTGCCAGACTAGCACAAAGCCAACTTCTTTTTAGAGCTTTTATTCAAAAAGAGTAGGACTTCATATGATGGCATGTATTATTATTATTTACCACTTCCTGGCCGCCCTATATCACAAATACTGCTACAGGGCGGCACCAGTGCGCAAAATCACGTGTGTGTATATATATATATGTGATTTTGCATTTCCAGGTAGGGGGCAGGCGCACCTACCCGCGCCGCCATTGGCGGCTGTCAATCACTGGGTCCCGGCCGGTGATTACTCGCTGGTGCCCGGTGATTACTCGCTGGCGCCCGGTGATTACCGAGGATCTTCTACAGGGAAGAGAACTGTTTTGTTTACTAACAGTTCTCCTTCCTGTCAGCTCGGGCACACTGCTTTGGATGGCTGTGCGCAGCACAGCCATCCAAAGCAGTGTGATTACAGTGAGGCACACAGACATAGCTCCCCCCTAGTAAAACACTCCCTGCATACAGTTAACCCCTTGATCGCCCCTCATGTTAACCCCTTCCTGCCCAGTGCCATTATTACAGTGCCAGTGCTTTTTTTTTTTTAGCCCTAATCACTGTATTGGTGTCACTGGGGATGTCAGTGACACCAAGTCAGTTCCCCCCCGTGTCAGAATGTCCGCTGCAGTCCCGCTATAAGTCTCTGATCAACGCCATTACTAGTGAAAAAAAAAAAATCCCAGTAAATATACCGCCATTTGTAAATGCTATAATTTTCACATATACCAATTAATTTACACGTATTGGGATTTTGTTTTTAGCAAAGACATGTAGCAGAATACATTTTGCTATAAATTTATGACGAACTTTGATTTTTTTAAATTTTTTTTTACTGGACATGTTTAATAGCAAAAAGTCAAAAATATTGTTTTTTTTCCTCAAAATTGTTGGTCTTATTTTTTGTTTATTTTTTTTATAGCGCAAAAAATAAAAACTGCACAGGTGATCAAATACCACCAAAAGAAAGCTCAATTCATGGGAAAAAAGGATGTAAATTTAATTTGGGTGCAGTGTTCCATGACCGTGCAATTGTCAGTTCAAGTAACGCAGCGCTGTAACTCAAAAAATGGCTTGGTCAGGAAGGGAGGTAAATCCTCAGGAGGGCAAGTGGTTAATAATAATAATAATAGAGCAGGATAGTCTGGCATGGAACAGATCTATTTATATTTCTATTATTTAGGTCAGATATGTAGCAGTCTGTTTACTTCATTCTGCTGTGGTTAATAATTAGAAGCCCAAAAATACTGCTTCTGTGCACCCTGATTCTGTGACATAGTGGCATGTGTATTCTTGGTCATCTTTGTTGCCTTTTTTTTTAAAGACTATTTAGAGATGACATGCTGTCTGGTTGTATTATAGAAGAATGGCTAACTCAAGTATTTGCAACATGTTACACCCTTATTTAGGAGGTAACATTGTGCAACATTCTAATATGACTCTGGGACTGAAGCTGAGGGAAAGCTTACCAAAGATGCCCAAGGCAGCACATAAGGAAAAAAAAATATCAGACAGGGAACGTATTTATTTTTTATTTAAAATGTGGTCTCTTTAAAAATGTGTTATGCTTTTATATACAGGGTAAGTGATATATTGAGGCTGGTTTCACAACTGTGCATAAAAGTGGCCACCCGCCCAAGTCTATAACTGGCTTATGAAGCAAGGACACATAAACAGGCATCACATAGTGAATAAGGGGGAGAGAACAATGTTCTTGGACAACTTGCCAGCCAGCTTGCTAACAACCGAATTAACCTGTCTAACAGTATGCGTTTATAACAGGGGTTTAGTTAGCACACATTTGCAAATACATACGTAAGCCTTAGAGCCACGACACGGCACCCTGATAATCTGTGGTCCTAACTCTACAATTTGTGAGTCCCCATAGTAGAGGCACATGCATTTAATGGATAGATCAAGGGCAGGTGGACCTGAGGGAGCCACCCCTCTTAAAGGCAAAGGAGTGCACTGGACCCCAGCATGTAGCACAATGGCAACCAGGGTCCTAGTGCACCCACGTTTTCACAACTGTGCTTTTCGTAGCTACATGCTTTAACACCGACATCTGGTAGCGAACCACGCCTGTGTGAGTGCAATCTGACTGATTGCATTTTTTTACTATTTCACAAATGTTTTGGACCATGTTGGTACTATAGCCTATCTTGGCTAGGACCTAACCCTTGGCTGGTCCAGTGGCTATGTAGTTGACAGATAGAGATTAGATATCGGAGTATGGTTGTAAATAAATTTCATTCAGAACAGAGACAAGTGATTAGTGGTGTACCTCAAGGCTCTGTACCAGGTCCTATGATATTTAATCTTTATGTAAGTGACAGAACTGAAGGTTTCATGGACAGGGTATGTCTTTTTGCTAATGACATAAAGGTGTGCAATAGGGTTTTTATTCCTGGAGGTGTTTATAAAATAGAACATGATTTGTAATTGCTGGAAGATTGTAAAAGCAGTGGAAACTGCAGTTCAACATTTTTAAATGCAAAATAATGCACTTATGGAAAAAGAATCCATAGATGATAGGGTACGATATTCGGAGTCCAGTGTTGTCCAAAATCATTTGGAAGTATGTATTTCAGATGATTGGAGAATGAGCAGACTGTGTGTGATCACTAGAGGGACCACAATTCTAGGTTAAAATCTAGGCTGTATCACTAGAGGCACCACAAGCATGAGAAAGGAGGTCCTAATTCCCCTATATAGATCGTCAGCTAGACCTGGACTTTTTCCAGTTCTGGAGACCTTACTTACAAAAAGATATTGCTAAGATAGAATGAGTCCAAAGATGGGCGACAAAGTTGTTGAATGGTCTGAGGGATAAAGCATATTAGGAAAGCCTGTGGAAATGTAATATATACAGTCTTGAGGAAAGAAGGGAAGAGGAAGACATGACTGAAACCTTTAAATAAATTAATTGTGTTAATAAGAATCAGGGGCAGTATTCTAGGACAATGAACATGAGATTTGCCCTCAAACTAGCAGGAAGAAAGTCCAAAACCTTAATAGTGTTATTGTTGATGCTTGGAACAGACTTCCAGTAAGTAAATGTCAACATGCTTAGGACATAGGTTGATACTCAGACAAAAAATTTAAAGCGGTAGTAAACCGCAAAAAATTAAAACTAAAAAAATGTTTCACCTGCAAGTTAAGATCATAATGTGCTACTATATAGCACATTATGAACGACTTACCTGAAAACAAAGCCCTCCCTGTGGAGCGCTGCCATAGCTCCCTGGGGCTTCCATTTTTACCCGGTCTTCCTTCCTGGCTCACGGACTGCGGCTGTTTGACTGGCCGAGCCGCAGTGATGTCACTCCCGTGAGTCAGCGGCAGCACTGCTCTCTCTCCAATGAGAGCGTAGTGTGTTTAGGTGCGATTTATCAGTACCTACAGGTAAGCCTTATTAACCTCTGCCCATCCACATAAATGGACAGGCAGGAGCAGCGCCCATGCAGGTGGACATTTCCAAACGTCTACCCACTACCCCCCCCCCCCCCTTATCTGCCACCTGTGAGTGCTCCCTGGGTGAGCACGGATCGCTGTACTGGGCTGCTGTGGGTAGCCCCAGTAACATGATTGCTGATTGGCCACTATGGTGACACTGTAGTGCTAGGCTGACTGTATGTAAAAAAAATAAATACATAAATAAAATGTGTGAACATTTTTTTTCCTATATACTGATTTGGGTTTTTTTTTTTTTTTTTTTTTTACAAATTTATGGAGAAAGATTTATGAAGAAAGATTTTTTTTTTTTTGCAAACTTTTATAAGAAAAACTTTTTATTTTTTTCACAAATTTCTGGCCTTTTTTCATTTTATATAGCAAAAAATGAAAAAACCCAGTGGTGATTATCTACCACCAAAAGAAAGCTCTATCTATCTCAAAGAAATTATAAAAATTTAATTTGGGTACAGTGTTGCATGTCTGAGTAATTTGGCATTCAAAGTGTGGGAGTGCTGAAAGCTGAAAATTGGCTTGGACTGGAAGGGGGTAAAAGTGTCCGGACTTGATGTGGTCAAAGGCTTGCCTGTAATTAAAACATAAAAAAACAGACTTTACTAGCACTTTAAGAAAAAGAACAAAAAACAAACAAAACAAATCAAAACATGTGCAAACTTGATGGACTTGCGGTTTTCCTGCTGTCACTCTTCTATGTTACTGCTTTGCAGTGACATTCATTTCGAATTCCTTCCAATGCATCTATGGTGGCAGCACACTTCAACATATTACCATGTGTTGTGGTGTTCTTACTTGGAGGGGAAGGGGGTAGTGCAGGTGTGTTTTCTGGTCCTTAATACAGTGTTGACAGCCCATTCAAATGAAAAGGTTGCCATAATGCAACAAGCAATATAACACATGTTAACACAGTGGACAGGAAAGGTCTGAATGCAACTTGAAAAACAAAAACAAAGCAAATGGTCAATATGTATTTTTTTTTTATTTTGCTGTTATATAAAGTTGTCCTTTATTGTTAAAGTGGAACTGCACTGCATCTGAGCACCACAAACCCAAAATGCTATTTAATTCATAGTTAATATTCAAAGCAAACTCCCCCATCCATTCATGTCTCCATGCCTCATTTTGCTGGGAATTCATTTTGAAAAACACCCACTGGTATTGCTGGCACTGGCCATCCTGAGTAAGGGCAGATGATTCATGTAGCATTTACTTCCCGGAATCCATCTCAGGCATTGGCTGAGCTGAGAACCCTCCCTCCCCTCCCGAAGACTCCTGTATGACATAATTTGCCTAGGCTTGGAAACCAGGAACTAACTGAAAAATTGTAAAAAAAGAAGTTTAAAACAAGTAAATATGATATACTTTCCCAAGTCATCTTCCAGGACAGCTTCACATGAGAGAGGCTCCTCCCACCAGGAAACACCTGATCCACTTTTTCCTAATAAGTAGACTCTCTCCCCAGGGATCCTCTGTATTAGTGTTTCCTCCGGACCAGGAACTACTCCCGTTTGGTTTTTTTTTACTGCCGTCTGGCGGGGTACAGAGGCCTCCTAGATGGGGCTACCCCTCCCTCTTTTTCTCAGCAAGGCAGGGGCTTTGCGGAGTGGCCTCATTCAGGGTTCCGTAGACAGTTCCTTTGGGAGATTTGGGAAGACAGCACCCCTCTTTTATGGTCCTGCGGGGCTCACCAGGAGGGATAGATTCCTCTCAGCTGACCTGTATGGAAATGGACCGCTACTCTATGGGACAAAGCCTACCTTCCTCCGCTGCACGCCGACATCTCCGGCAAGGAGGCACGGGTCGGTGATGTTACACCTGGGATCGTCCCTTCCAGTTTCCAGGACCCACGAGCGTTACTTCCGGCACCCGAGGAACAGGAATTGGACC
Organism: Staurois parvus; assembly: GCF_062004578.1. Taxonomy (NCBI): domain Eukaryota; kingdom Metazoa; phylum Chordata; class Amphibia; order Anura; family Ranidae; genus Staurois; species Staurois parvus. The sequence continues at coordinate 4,680,041 of NW_028317873.1, read as the reverse complement.
ACCACCATCTTGTTTATGGGCAGTGGTCTGCAAGTTTGCCCCACACCATGGCTGCATCATCCACTGCAGTCGTAAGGGGAGATCGGCGCAACCAGACCCAAAGGGGGGTGGGGGGCAAACATAGCTGCGCCGAGGGCGGGAATGTGGCCAGAATGGAGGCAGATCTGTCTGAACTGGGGGAGACCAGCAGCAAGGTAGGAGCCTGTCAGCTGGCATGACCCCCTTCTCTGTATCTTCATGCTTCCTCCTATTTGCTGTCTCTGGGGGGGGGCTGAGGGTGCATGAGGCATTCTCCCCTTTCCTTCCCTGTCTTTCCCTCTCTCTCTGGCACCACAGGTATCTCTATTTCTGTCAGTGGGTGCATGCTCGGGGGGGAGGGGGTGTCCTCCTAGGAGCCCTTGGCTTACAGGAGGCCTATATCTTGTGTATCCCTGTCCTTATATGGGCCCACTGGAGGAGGATAGAAAGGAAAAGGAGGCTCTCTGTGCGCTACCTGCAAAAAGAAATTCGCTAGCGCTTGGAAAAAGCAGCTGTGCCAGGAGTGCATCGATAAGCTGATCAAAAGAGAGTCAGGGTCCCTCTTCAGAGATTTCCTACTAAATATGACTTGGGAGATGTCGAAAACCTTTCAAAACTTTAGGAAACAGATGCAGGAACCGACCCCAGACGGGCCTCAACCCAGCACCTCAGGTGAAGAAGAGAAAACTGGATCCAGGCACTGTCGCGGAACTTTCCGGCACTACCGACTCTGAGGAAGCTGTGATGGAAGAACAGGATCACAAGTCACAATGGCGCCTTTTTCCAGTAGAAAACACATAAGGCCTCTTGAAAGTAATCTACGACACTCTAGACCTAGAAGAGGAACAACCAGATCTCTCTCTGAATGACCAGCTATGTGCAGGGTTCCAAAAGAGAAGTGGCCGCACATTCCCGGTCCATTCCACCCTATGGTCTACTATAAAAAGGGAATGGGAAGAGCCGGAAAATAAAGCCTTTTTTCCTAAAAATCTTTAAAGACGATTTCCATTTAAGGAGGAAGATCCTTCTATGTGGGAGTCTTGCCCAAAACCGGATGCTCCCCTCTCGAAAATATCGAAATCCACAGATGTATCCTTTGAAGACGGGGGTTCCCTAAAGGACCCAATGGACAGCAAGGCCGACAAATTCCTCAGAAGAGCATGGGAAGCGTCCGCAGTAAACTTTAAACCAGCAATAGCAACAACCTGCGATTCCAGGACCCTAGACGTATGGCTGGGCCAGCTCCGCTCTCACCTTGAACAAGGCACGTCAGCAGAGGAAATTCTTAAATCACTACCGGTTTTGGAAAAAACAGTGCCCTTTATTGCAGACGCATTGGCTGAAAGCCTCAAATGCACAGCAAGATCAACTGCGTTCATAAACTCAGCCTGAAGAGCCATTTGGTTGAAATCCTAGCAGGGGGACATTGCTTCCAAATCCAGACTCTGCGGCCTGCCCTTTGAGGGAAATTTCCTCTTTGGGCCAGAACTGACTTCGGTCCTTGAGAGGTCTGCCGACAAAAGGATGGCATTTCCATTTCCCAGCAGGCAAGCGGGACGGAACTTTTTTCATCCCAACAGGCAGAACGCAACGATAGAAACCAGAATTCAGGGCCAGAAGAAAGGCTGGGTCTCAAAAAGAGGAAAGGAGGCTTTCTCTTCAACCCCAACCAGGACAAAACCAAAACTCAGTTCAAGTGACAGGTAGAGCCAGGTGGGAGGAAGGCTGGGACACTTTCACACGTAATGGCTACAGACTACACAGAATGCATTTATCCTAGACACAATTTGAAACGGCTAAAGAATAGAATTTTCACAACTCCCCCCTTACAGGTTCCTTGCAACTCCACTACCAAGGGAGGAGGGAAAGGTGGACGCACTTGTGAACATCCTGGAAGAAATGCTCCAACAGAACATGGTCAGTCAGTTGGAGGAAGAAGAAAAGGGAAAGGGATTCTACTCCCATTTTTTTCTAAGAAGGAAGACGCCTGGGAAATACTAAATGAGTCTCAACCTATAGAAAGTAAACAAATTCGTAAAACCCAAAACATTTCGCTTGGAGACAATCTACACAACGAAAGAAATTCTCCCTCCCGGAGTATTCATATAATCAATAGACATAAAGGACGCATACCTTCACATCCCGATAAGGGAAGAGTCCAGGAAGTTCCTAAGGTTCGCGCTAAAGGGCAAGAACAGAACGATCTTGTTCCAATTCAACGCACTTCCCTTTGGTCTGTCTTCAGCACCAAGGATATTTATAAAAATTCTAGCGGCACCTCTGCAAGCCTTGAGGATAGAAGGGATAAACATTATCCCCTACTTGGATGACCTACTCTTGTTGGCAGACACGGAAAGAGCTCTGAAATGCCATGTGGAGCATACAATATCTTTATTGGAAAACCTAGGATAGCTAATAAATACAGAGAAATCAGAATTCGTTCCTTCCAACAGAATCACATATTTGAGATACATTCTGGATTCCACAAGCACCTGCTTATACCTAACACCAGAAAAGCGCTCCGACTACAACAAGACATGAGGAGCCTCCTGGGGATGCTAGTTTTCACAATCAGAAATGCCTTGAAGCTCGTCGGCTGCATGACCGCTGGCATACTGGGGGTACAATGGGCTCAACTACACTCCAGAACGATACAGAAGCACGTCCTTTCCCACTGGGACGGCAGCCAAGCATTTCTAGATTCCAGCATTCACCTCACACGCAAAGTAAGAGAGTCATTGGAGTGGTGGGAAACATTCACATGCTGGGATCCGGGAGAAGATGGAAACAATCCAACCCAACAAAAATCACTACAGACGCAAGCATGTGGGGGCGCACACATGTAGGGCTGCCTGACCCAGGGCAAGTGGGACCCAGAAACCGCAAAAAGGTCATCAAACTTCAGGGAGTTTTTGGCAGTTTTCAAAGAGCTTACGGTCTTTCAGGAAAAAATAGAAGGGAAAGAGATTCAGATTCTGTTGGACAACATGACGGCCGTCGCATACTTGAACAGGCAAGGGGGTACAAGGTCCCCAAAACTAATGGAATTGGCGGATACCCTCCTGAGCTGGGCAGAAAGAAACCTAAAATCAATCACTGTGGTCCATCTGAAGGGAGACCTAAACCTGTTAGCGGACCAGCTGAGCCTAGAGGAAATCAACCAGTCAGAATGGTGCCTCAGCCGCACGGCGTTCGCCCAGATCTGCAGCAGATGGGGCATTCGCTCCATAGATCTCTTCGCCAACAGAAGGAACGCAAAACTAGGGAAGTACTTCTGCCTTCAAAGAGACCTGCAAAGTGCAGGAACAGATGCACTGGCCCAGCCATGGGAGAGGGACCTCCTTTACGCTTTTCCACCATTCAGACTACTACCAAGAGTGGAACAGGAAATACAGTCGTCTCAGGCCAGAGTCATCTTGATCGCTCCATTCTGGCCCAAAAGGTCATGGTTCTCCTTCCTGAAGAAGCTGAGCCTAAGGGACCCGTGGACGATACCACCCACGAAAGACCTACTAGTACAGGGGGCAGTGGTGCACCCAGACCCAGAAAAGCTGTTTCTAACAGCATGGCTTCTGAGTGGCGTAGGCTAGCTAAAAAAGGCTTATCAGAGAGAGGGGTCACTACCATCTTAGACGGGTGGAAAAAGTCTACAAATGCCATTTACGACAAAATCTGGAGGAAGTTTTCCTACTGGTGGAATGGTAACAAGCCGCCAGGTGCTCCAACCCTAAACACAGTGCTCCAGTTCCTTCAAGCTGGGGCAGACAAGAACTTAACCGCTAATACACTCAAAGTGCAAGTAGCTGCCCTGTCTAACTTCCTGGAGTTGAAATTAGCGGAGGATCTCCTGGCGGCCAGATTCTTGAGGGCTGTCTCCAGACGTAGAGTCCCGTGCGCGCCTTAATGCCCTCTCTGGGATCTAGGCACAGTTTTAAAAAGTTTCCAACATGTGCCATTTGAACCCTTGGGAAAATGTTCTCTCAGGCACCCTCAAAGCTACCCTCTTGGTAGCCCTAGTCTCTGCTCGCAGAGTCAACGAACTGCAAGCACTGTCAGTGATAGAGCCTTACTTCACAATCCTGTTGGATAGGATTATCCTCCATATGGATCTGGCATTCCTGCCAAAGGTCACGTCGTATTTCCACAGAAGAAATTGTAATACCATCCTTTTGCGGGAGCCCGAGCAACGCCAAAGAAAGACATTACAACAAAATTGATGTAAGAATATGCCTAATCGCATACATCGAGCGCACTAAAGCATGGAGATGCTCGTCCAGCCTCTTTGTCTTATTTCAAGGACCAATAAAGGGATAGAATTCCTCTATAGGCTCCATCGCAAGATGGAGAAAAGAAGCCATCTCCAGAAGGATACAAAAATGCATCACTGGTGCCACCACCTGGCTTGAAAGCGCACTCGACTAGGGCCACCGCAGCTACGTGGGCAGAGAGAGCTGGCGCCTCCCCTAGACAGATCTGCAGGGCCGCAATATGGTCCAGCTTCAGCATCTTCGCCAGGCAGTACTGGTTGGACCTGATTGCAACAAGGACCAGGCGTTTGGCAGGAAGGTCTTGCAAGCGGCAGTCCCGCCGTAATGTACGTATTCCTATTCAATCCTCTCATGAAGCTGTCCTGGAAGATGACTTGGGAAAACACAGTTATTTACCTGTTAACTGTATTTCCAGGAATCTTCCAGAACAGCGTAGCTCCCACCTGATTACTGTGTAGTTACATGCTGGCGTTCCTTCATTTAATGGACTAGACATATGTTGTTCCTACTGTTATCTTTGTGCTTTATCCTAGGCCTTAGGTTATATTCCTGTACTGAGGATCCCTGGGGAGAGAGGCTACTTATTAGGAAAAAGTGGATCAGGTGTTTCCTGGTCGGAGGAGCCTATCTCTCATGTGAAGCTGTCCTGGAAGATTCCTGGAAATAAGTTAACAGGTAAATAACAGCGTTTTCCAATTATTTATTAATACTAGCAGCATAAGGATTAAAAAAAAGTCCATGTTGATTGAGAGAGTGAAGTTCTGCTTTATGTTTTGTGTATTTTGGTTATATATTTGCTTTTTACTTCTGTAAAGTCTTGTGTGTATGCTGTGTAAACATTGTGTAATTGGAACCAAAAGATAATTATTGATTTCAGATAAGGAGATGTGTTCTCATAGAGTCTTAACTAATTTATATGTATTTTTAAGCTTTTAGATTATGTTACAACCACGCTGCTGTTTTCTGACAAAAATGTTGATAGCAACTTGATTGCCTGGAACAGAGTTGTCCTTTTACATGGTAATTCATTTTTGTTTTTTAACACAACAAATGTTCAAATATACATATGTTCAGATTCAGTCATTGTGTCTTTGGATAGAATGAGCAAGATATTTAACTGGCATTAGGTTTTTCTTGCAGTTTCTCACTTTGTAGATTTCGTCTCACTTTCTGCCTTCAAAGTGTCAGTAAAGAGGTAGTAATTGTTGGGAAATCTTCCTGGTTAGGACACAAACAGCAATTTAAACCTGACACAGGTTCTAACCCTTGACCACTCTACAAATGTAAAGTGTTTTTATTGCCATTTCTGTATCCTTGCTTTCTGTTGTAGTTATGGGTGCAGGGGGTACAAGAAAATGTCCCCTAAAAGTTCAAGTTATGGGACTGCCTGCATAGAAAAACAGTTTTTTTTTTTTAATACATTTTAACTAGCTTTAAGGCTTTGCATAGAGTAGGCCCAATCAGGTTTTATTGCTACCCTAATTGGGGAGACTTTTCTTGCTGCCCGACACATAGGGGTTTATTTACTAAAGCTGGAGAGTCCAAAATCAGACTCCCTTCTGCATAGAAACCAATCAGCTTCTAACCTCAGCTTGTTCATTGAAGCTTTGGCAATGAAACCTGGAAGCTGATTGGTTTCTATGCAGAAGTGAGTCTGATTTTGCACTCTCCAGCTTTAGTAAATAAACCCCACAGCGTCAATCCTCCCACCATAGTTTTTTGTTTCTGATTGTATTCCTGTTGCAAGACATTTTCTCTCACCTTTTGTCCCAGGTGGCATACATCACCAGAAGAGGAAGAGGGCAAATCATCTGAAAGGTGGACACAAACAGCAATACCAAACTGTCTATGCAAATGTAAACAAGAATATGTTTTGGCAGAGATTGCCATTAACTGCTGCTCGCCTGTAATGTACTGTGGACGGGCGGCAACTACAGGCAAAGCAACGTACGGGTACGCCGCTCTGGCTGTGCTAACACAGGGGAGCACTCCGTGCCTGAGCAGGAGCGCAGCGCTCCCCACCCACGACTGCCGTGTCCGGCGGACACAGCGGAATGAAGATCCCGGTGATCATGTGATTGCTATGCAATCACATGATCACAATGTTAGCAAAGCTGCTATGAATCAATCTGATTCATAACAGCTCTGCTTCTGTTCCTAGTGAGCTGTGATTGGCCCACAGCTGTCACATGATACATGTGGCCAATCACATCACCCTGTACCATGTGACCAGCTCCAGCCAATCACAGATCACTATCTTGAGCTGTCAAAAACCTAACTTATTCATGACAATTCATGAATGGTTTGGGTTCATGACAGCATGACAGAATGGTAACAATGTAATATTCTGATAAAAGTATTAGTTGTAGAAAAAAATGTTAAAAAATAAAATAAAAAATACCATATTGAGTTTAGAAAAAAAAAAAAAATTAAGGGTTTTTTTTATAACCTCTTGCTAACCGCTTACCCCCATTTTGCGAGTAAGCAGCGGCTCTGGGCAAAGCGATGTAATCCTACGTTGCTTCCTAATTCGGGGTGTGAAGGATAGTAGAAGCAACCCCTCCAAATGACCCCTGTTTGGAAAGAAGACACTCCAAGGTATGTGCTAAGAGGCATGGTGAGTATTTTGCAGATCTCATTTGTTGCCACAGTGACAACTGTGTAGAAAAAAGAAAGTAAATAAATTTGTCATGTTTGAAAAATTTGTGGCAAAAAATAAAATGTTCCGTGGACTCAACATGCCTCTCTGCAAAATCCTTGGGGCGTCTACTTTCCAAAAAGGGTTTCTGCCCTCAAGAAATGTGATAGGAAGTCAGAAAGTAAAAGCTGTGGAAATTCCAAGTGTGTGTGTGTGTATATACCATAGTTTGTAGATGCTGTAAGTTTCACTCAAACCAATTAATATACATGTATTGGGATTTTGTTTTTACCAAAGAAATGTAGCAGAATACATTTTTGCATAAATTTATGACTAACGTTGACATTATTGGATATTTTTTATAACCAAAAGTGAAAAATATATAGTTTTTTTTTGTTTCAAAATTTTTAGTTTTTTTTTTTTTTTGTTTATAGCACAAAAAGTAAAAACCACAGAGGTGATCAAATACCACCAAAAGAAAGCTCTATTTATGTGAAAAAGGGACATAAATTTCGTTTGGGTACAGCATTGTACGACTGCGCAATTACCAGTTGAAATAGAGCAGTGCCGAACAGCAAAAAATGGCCTGGTTATGAAAGGGGGTAAATCTTCCAGAGCTCAAGTGGTTCAGTTTGACTTTTACCCAGTTGTTGTTTTAGGTATCTAGTAATAGTAATAAAGGTTTATGCCTTCAGGTATTTTAATGTTTACTTTACCATAGTCTCTATAACATGTACAGATCTGTAGATTAGTCCTCTAGCGACTGTCTGGCTAGTTCAGGAAGTAATTTAGCCATCTTTTATGAGCAATTGCTGAGCAGGACATAAAGGGAGAGGAAATAGGTGAAGGACAAATGTACTTTTTAATACTGTTGTTGTTGTTTGAATGAACCCATACCTCCCTGACTGTAGCTTGCCTGGTCTTCATTGTGCAGCCCTGCTAGTGCCACACAGCCTTTGCAAGGAAAACCATAGTGTGGGTTTTGGGGCCATTCACCCTCCATTGCAATGGTGTCAAATTAGGACAAGCAGCTGTGTCTGTACAGCCGCCACATCCCCATAGAATTACATAAACTGTCTGCACCTCGCAGCTCCAGCCGCATAAACAAAAGGTCAATACAAACTGTACGGGCTGCAGCTCCCATGTTAATGAGGACTTAAACTAATTTATTGTGTTGCTTATATACATGAAGAGCAAACACAGTGGCTACACCTGTGTAGATATACTGTATATAAGGCCCTGTTCACAACTGAGCAGTTTGTAGCTCAGAGGTCCAAGACGCTCAACAACTAAAATCCCATTCATTTTAATGTTCCCTGTTTACAACTGAGAGTTTTGTTGCCTTGAGATAAACGCCTCTCACTCAAACAACATGAGCTTCATATTGGGCTGTCTTGCCTCATAGACTTGAGTGCAAATGCGCAACATGCAACATTTTACAAGTGCTTTGTCGTGCAGCTCACCACCCCAATCTCTTCCCCCAAGTGCGTTCTATTGGCTAAAACAAAAACACCTGAAGCTTGACACATGTAAAATGCTTTTAATACACTTTTAAAATGCTTGTATATGCTTCCAGAGCTCCAAAACACCTGAAAATCGCTCTGCTTGGCTGTGAATGTAGCCTTAATGTTAACTGGAAAACCCTGGGCGTGTATTGGTAGATTACTTATGTCATAGAGTGTAACAAAATCTCATAGGACTGATGGAATGCCAGATGTCTTATTCTGCTACAGAAGAAGATCAAGGACAGAAAATCCTGGATTTCCCGTTTATCTGTATGCTAGTGCCAAGGGCTGTGAAATCAGGATTAAAGTGTTACTAAACCCACAACAGTACAATCAGTCTGTAGATGCAGTAAAGCATGCTTGTTATACTCACTGTGGAACCTAAGGGGTTAATCCTCTGCACTGTGTAAAAAAGGCTGTTTGATAATGTCTTCTCTGATCCTCCCCTTCTTACAGTGTCCCCCTCCTTATCTGCTGATAAGACATATCGTGTGGTGTCACTCTGCACATGCTAGAGAGGTTTTTTTTTTTTTGGAAGAGTGCATGTGATCAACACAGGGCCAATCAGCACTGTCCAGACAGGGGTTCTGCATCCTTCTAGAGCAGAATGAAAACTCCTCCTACATGCTTTAACATTTGCTCTGCAGGACACTGATAGAAGTCACAAGACTGCTCTAACTTCTGATGATAAAAGGTATTTAGCAGTTTATATTTACTAAAATAATTACACTTCATGTTCTCTGTACTGTGGGAGACCAGATAGAGTGAATGCAGGGTCCTGGGTTTAGTAACACTGTAAAGTTCTAGTGTACAGTACAGTTGAGGTAATTGCTATGGGGCCAAGAGCAAGGGAGGTTGCTGCTACATATTTGCATGTTGTCATAGTGATTTGATGGCTTTATAGCAGCCTCGCTAACCTTTACAAACTGGAGAGGGATCAGCCACAAACCTGCAGCCGTGAACTTGTTTAAACCACTTGATTGCCATGACATGTCTTGTATGTCAGGAAGCTACTTAGAAACTATGGGGTTGACTTACTAAAGGAAAATACAATGGATATAAAAAGTCTACATACCTCTGTTTAAAATGTCAGGTTTCTGTGATGTAAAAAAATTAGTCAAATATGATTAATTTCAGAACTTTTTCCACCTTTAATGTGACCTATAAACTGTACAACTCATTTGAACAACAAGCTAAAATATTTTAGGTGGAGGGAAGTAAAAATAAAAAACTAAAATAATGTGGTTGCATATGTGTGCACACCCTTAAACTAATACTTTTGTTGAAACACCTTTTGATTTGATTACAGCACTCAGTCTTTTTGGGTATGAGTCTATCAGCATGACACATCTTGACTTGGCAATATTTGCCCACTCTGCCTTGCAAAAACACTCCAAATCTGTCAGATTGTGAGGGCATCTCCTGTGCACAGCCCTCTTCAGATCACCCCACAGATTTTCGATTGGATTCAGGTCTGGGTTCTGCCAGATATTCCTGCAGCTGCTTTATTGTTGCTGTAGGCCTCTTGGCAGCCTCCCAGATCAGTTTTCTTCTCGTGTTTCCATCAATTTTGGAGGGACGTCCAGTTCTTGGTAATGTCACTGTTGCTCCATATTTTCTCCACTTGATGATGACTGTCTTCACTGTGTTCCATGGTATATCTAATGTCTTGGAAATTCTTTTGTACCCTTCTCCTGACTGATACCTTTTAACAATGAGATCCCTCTGATGCTTTGGAAGCTCTCTGCGGACCATGGCTTTTGCTGTAGGATATGATTAAGAAAATGTCAGTAAAGACCAACTAGAACAGCTGAACTTTATTTGGGGTTAATCAGAGGCACTTTTAATGATGGCAGGTGTGTACTGACTCCTATATAACATGAGTTTGAATGTGATTGCTTAATTCTGAACACAGCTACATCCCCAGTTATAAGAGGGTGTGCACACTTATGCAACCACATTATTTTAGTTTTTTATGTTTAATCCCCCCCCCCCCCCAAAGCTTTCAGTGTGTTTTTCAATTGAGTTGTACAGCTTATAGGTCACATTAAAGGTGGAAAAAGTTCTGAAATGCTTTATCTTTGCCTCATTTTTTTTCCATCACAGAAACCTGACATTTTTACAGGTGTGTAGACTTTTTATATCCACTGTATACTGTGCGCTGCAAGTGCACTTGCTCCAGAGCTTAGTAAATGAGGTAAAGCTTCCCTTTGTAAAGAATACCCAATGACAAGCAAGGAAAATGGGAAAAAATGCATTTTTGCTTGCACATGATTGGTGATAGAAATCAACAGAGCTTCCCTTCATTTTAGACCTTCCCCTCAGATCTAGAGCAGTGTTTTTTTAAACATTTCTTAATCAAGGCACCCTTTAAAATCCTGCACAATCTTAATGCATCCCATTCCAAAATGTAAAAAATTAAACTAATAGTTTAACCACTTGCCTACCAGGCACTTATACCCCCTTATTTACCAGGCCAATTTTCAGCTTTCAGCGCTGCCGCACTTTGATTGACAATTGCGCGGTCATGCAACATTGTACCCATATGAAAATTTGATCATTTTTTTCTCACAAATAGAGCTTTCTTTTGGTGGTATTTAATCGCCACTGGGCGCTTTACTTTTTGCGCTATAAATAAAAAAATGCAAAAAAAAAAAAAAAAAAAAAAAGTTTCTTTGTTTCTATTATAAAATTTTTCAAACAGGTATTTTTTCTCCTTCACTGATGTGCGTTGATGAGGCAGCACTGATGGGCACTGATAGGCGGCACTGATGGGCACTGATAGGCAGCACTAAAGGGCACTGATAGACAGTACTAATGAGGTGGCACGGATAGGCGGCACTGATAGACAGCACTAATGAGGTGTCACGGATAGGCGGCACTAATATGCAGCACTGATAGGTGACACTGATGATGGGTACTGATAGATGGCACTGACTGGCATCACTGCTGGGCACTGACTGGCACAACCCCTGGGCACTGACTGGTTGCACTGACTGGCAGCACTGCTGGGCTGCACTGCTGGGTGGCACAGGTGGGTGGCACATGTAGGTGGCACTTCTGGGCACAGGTGTGTGACACTGCAGAGTGGCACAGGTGGGTGCACTGCTGGGCACAGGTGGGTGATCTGCTGGGCCCAGCTGGGCGGAGCTAGTGGGCGCACTGCTGGGCACAGGTGGGCGGAACTTGCGGGTGGCACTGCTGGGCACCGATCATCAGGGCACTGATCATCAGTGCCCTGATGATCAGTGCCGATCCCCGCTGTGACAACTGCCGGTTCTCGGCAGTACTTTCCTCACGATCTGACAGCGTGAGGAAAGTGCAGCCGAGAACCGGCACTTGCATTTCCCTGTGATCAGCGTGTCATTGGACACCGCTGATCACGTGGTTAAAGGCCGCTGTGATCGGCCTTTTACCACATCACGTGATCAGCTGTGTCCGTAGGACACAGCGATCACAGAGATCGCCGGGTGCGCGCCCCCTGGGGCACGCAGGAGAGCGCGTTCTGGGGGGACGTCATATGACGTCCACTCAGAACTGGCCGGCCGCAGTGCAGCCGTCATTCGGCTATCTGCGGTCGGCTACTAGTTAATATAAGGCAGCAGCATCTATAAACGTCGGACACTCAATGTTGGAAGTGATTTAGTCTTCCAAAACAAATATACCTTTGCATACTGGTAATAACTAGTACTCCAATGTTTCTCTTCTCCCTCAATTTCTCTCCCTCATTGAGCCAATGTGACCCCAGTGCTGATGGAAAGACACAGGAAAGGGGCAAACGGATATTGTGCAGGTGCCCAATGTCCTCCTTATCAACTGATGATGTCATCAATTGTTAGGACACTGATGGCTGGAAGATTGCAATGGTGCACAATGAAAAGTTTTTAACCACTTCAGTTCCGGAAGGTTTTACCCCCTTCATGACCAGTCCATTTTTTGCTGTTTAATTGCGTGGTCATATGATGTACCCAAACAAAATTTATATTCTTTTTTTCACACAAATAGAGCTTTCTTTTGGTGGTATTTGATCCTCACTGGGTTTTTTTATTTTTTGCAATATAAACAAATGAAAACTGAAAATAAAAAAAAAACAAAACGATAATTTTTCTTTACTTTCTGTCCAATAAAATCAAATTTACTCCTAAATTTAGGCCAAAATGTATTCTGCTACATGTCTTTGGTAACGTATATGAATTTGCACAGCTTTTAATTTCTCACTGCCTGTCACATTTTTTGAGATACTAAAATGCCAGGGCAGTACAAAACCCCCAAATGACCTATTTTTGGAAAGTAAATTTGCTGAGAGGCATGTTGAGTCCATGGAAGAGTTTCATTTTTGCCACTAAAATAACTTTTTATAGCTTTTGTTAAATGATATATTGCTCACACATGCCATGGACATATGAAGAAATAACACCCGAAACATATTCTGCTACTTCTCCTGAGTATGGGGATACCACATGTGAGAGACTTTTTGGCAGCCTAGCCATGAACAGGCCCCCAAAATTCAATGACCACCTTAAGGCTTTCAAAGGGCATATTTCCTCTTGTCACTCCTCACTACCTATCACAGTTTGGGAGTCCCTAAAATGCCAGGATTGTGTAAAAATGGCACTACTTATCTCTGGTGAAACCGAAGTGATGAAATGCTAGTTGCTTCCAGTTGATTGATGATTTGATGATTAGAGCCATCCCAGTCTCCGATCAGATCTATGGTCAGCCGGCAGAACTGCAGGCATCATCCTGGTATAACCACTCAAAGTCCAGCAATGCACCAGTATGTTGCAGGTGTTTGTTTGGCATATAAGTAATGTTCTTTTTTTTTTTTTTTTTTCTTTTCATGAGAGTGTTATCGTTGAATGCATGAACCACATTATCATCTCATATCTATACCTGGCCTTGGCAGCAGAGAACATGGGCATATGATGAATCGGGTCTGTGGACCAGTTCATTATTTTTTGTAATGCCGATGTTGAGGGTTAGGCCCAAAAATGTTTTAAATTCGGAAACTGTGATGGGTTTCCATGAAAATTGTCTGGCAATAGCTGAATTTGAGTGTGTGGCGATGTATTGTTGTGCGTATAAATTGCTTTGGCCCACAATCAATTAATACAAATTTTCCATGAAAAATAGCTCAAGAATATCAAGGGGAGTTGGTAAATTTGCTGTTTCCACCTGAATTCTGGGTTGGACATTGAATGGGGGGGATACTGGGTGCTACAGAATCTGTGGGCTGCCAATCTGGATTTGCAAGGACATCCAGAGGATCACTATGGGCTCTTGGCCTGTGTTCAAATTCTTGGTAGCTGCAGGATGCTACTAGCCACCGCACCAGCTTGGACTGCACTTTTGGGACTCTCCACGGCACCAAGTGATACTGCAATGCTGGTGTGTAAAATGCCAGGATGTACTAGGCCACTGGTGCCTTCCAGTTCACCAAAACCTAGTACAGCACTAGTATTAGGACCCTGCTGCATATGAGACAAGTCATATGTTCCTAGCACTTCGGCTACATCGGGTAGGGTACACCTGATCTTTGCAGGGACCTCTTCTTCATCATTTAAGCTATCCGTTGGACTGCAACTGCTTTCTACAGGTTAGTATTCTGAGGTGGATTCTGTTGGAGAGGCTTTGTTCTCATCTGACATGGTCAGAATCCTGTAGGCCTCTTCACTAGTGTACCTTTCTTTGGACATTTTTGCCACTAAATTTATATGTATAGTGCAACTCACGGGGAAAAAAAGCTCCTGGCTGTCAGGAACTGCTTGAACCGCTACTAATAAAACTTACCCACTAGTGCTAGTAGAGATCAGGCCCAATTCTGATAATACTGTGGTTTTTTGTGCCATATGTCTTGTTTGGGGTGGGGCTAAATGCTAGTGCTGATGGGGGCTCATCAGGAAGACATGGACGAAACCATGTACAGAACATGACCGTCTATTGAAAAAAAAAGCCTCAGCAGCTAGTAAATAGAGGCCCCTTTGATAGTAGAAGAGCAGGCTGTAGTAAAGTCAAACATTTTCAAAAGTGTGCACATAGGCTCTGAGTTTCCCAAGATGCTTTGAGAAAGTTTGAAGATTTGTGGTTTGCTTTTCGATTGGTATACTTTTCATCTTCAGGTTCACTTTAAAGTGATTCTAAAGGATCATTTCTTTTTTTTTTTGGAAAATAACAAACATTCTATACTTACCTACTGTGTGCAGTGGTTTTACACAGAGCAGCCTGGATCCCCCTCTTCTTGGGTCCCCCCGCAGACTCTCCTGGCCCTCCTCCTATCGTTTGCTATGGGGGCACCCGCTGCTCCATGTGTTCATTCACACATGGAGCCGTGGCTTAGCCCTGCCCCTCCTCTCTCCTCATTGGCTGACTGGCTATGATTGACAGCAGTCAATACCACTTGCTGTCTCAGCCAATGAGGAGGCAAACACCCAGGACATCTCTGGATCGCGATGAGGCTCAGGTAAGTATTGAGGGGGCTGGAGGGGATGCTTCACACAGAAGGTTTATAGAATGCATGAAGGTAAAAAACCTTGAGCCTTTACAACCACTTTAAAAACAAACATTCAAATTAATATATTTATCCATCATGCTACAAGTAGACATGAATGAAATTGCTACTAAAAAAGCACACTAAACAATACCAAGATTAGACCAGTAACGGGTCATGTGATATATGCTGAAGCATTCTATAATTAAAATGAAATATATTTAGCTTTGCGACATTTTGTAATTTGTGATTTGTTTATTTATTTGTTTATTTATTTTTTTCTAATGGTAGGCCCACCTGGAACAGGAAAAACATCATTATGTAAAGCACTGGCACAAAAACTGACTATCAGACTTTCATATAGGTAGTAACTCAATTTTAATATAAAGATTTGCCGTTTTTGCAATGTTTATTTTTTTAATCAATCTCTTGTAATATATTACTGTTTTTTGTTTATTTTTCTGGCGTTGTAACATTTGATGTTTTGAAGTGTACTTTATTTCATAAAGGACTATTTGCCTGAACTGTATCTGAATATGTTTTCTTGACTGACCAAACAGCAACTAAAATTATGGTGCACAAACATTTTGTTCAGTTTTTGGCAAATTCTGTTTCCGTGTCAGATTCCTTTTATAACAGCCAATGATTAGTTATTTATATTCTTATTTTTCTTTAGGTACAGATATGGTCAACTCATAGAGATTAACAGCCACAGCCTTTTCTCGAAGTGGTTTTCAGAGGTATTCATTATAATTATTTGAGCAAACATGTAATTATACTAACTTGGTGGCACAAAGGGACTCCAATTCTCCAGGGGAAGGCTGATCACACATCACACGTTCAGAAATATTCTCCCCATTGTGTCATTTAATACACTTTGCCTTATTTTGCAGGAGTAGGCTATTGTTTTGGTTCAGTGTGGAGGCATTTAAATCTCCAGTGACTTGCTTTCCTTTTTATTAGTTGTACAGTAAGAATAGGAACAAAACAGCACGGTGCACAATCTGATGCAGCTCTGCATAGAAAAAAATCAGCTTCCAGATTTTACTGTCAAAGCTTAGTTGAACAAGCTCAAATAAAAAGGTAGTGCAGCGCTAAGTACAGTCTAAAAAGAAACAAATCCAAAATAAAAGTGCAATATGTAAAGGAATAGTATAAACGCACATCGATGATGGGTGCGTTATAATCTTAAAAAACTCACACAATAGTTATAGATGCGTCTTGGACTTACTAATGCATAAATAATGTATAGAGTCAAATAGTAATATGCATAATAAACGTATAAGTATAAATGCGTAATAATCTCGAAATGTCCATAAAAATTAAAATACAGATCTCCAGATGACTCAGTTAGGTCCCAGTGTGCATATAATCCTCAGGTGCATGTGCCGATAAATGTATAAAATGCGCACTCACCAGATGCGCTAATAAAAAGCGCGTTGTATCAAATCTTGTCAATCAGCCACGGGTCCCTTCTAAGGGTAGTCCAGGATATAGCCTGGGGGTTGATGGCCTGCCTCTAGAGACAGGATTGGAGTAGCCAGTAAAGGTAGTTCAGCCTCTTCCAGGCGCTGGGACATTCACTGGGGATCGCTATGGGATTAAGGTGCTCAGTGCTGAAGTTAGAAGCTGATTGGTTACCATGCACAGCAGCTCCAGATTCTGAGTGCACCAGTTTTAGTAAATCTACTCCATTATGTTTTAAGAGGTTCATTAGAAATGATTCTATTTGGATATGTACCAAGCTCTGCTGGTAAAAACAATGAACCAATACCGCAAGCAGAAAATTACATTTGAGGGCATTTTGTACGCCAACGGTGCAGAGAACACCTCTGGATTGCCACACTGCATTGAATTTTACAAAAAAAAATACAGTGGCTTAAGAGTAAAAAGAATTTCAAATAATATGAAATTAAAACATGCTTGCATAGGAATTTTATATGATATATTATTTTTAATTTGGTATATTTTTTCCACAAAAGGTAGTTGGTTCATATAATGTCACACTTAACTCCCAGGTGCCATTTTAACATGGATCTGGAATTGCCCTTGTTTTGAATTGCTACCCAATGTTAGTGGCTGTGGTGGGTCCCAGTGGGTATCATTGTTGGAATCACCAACTGTTGCTTGTGCAGTACTAAGCTGAATTGCTCCTGGTTTGTGATCCTGGCTCTGTAGCATAGTGAAAACCAAGACTTAATAAAAGATCACTATTGAAAAGTGATCTGCAGAGCCGTGTGGGGGGGATGCTGGATCATATTTCACTTAAACATATTAATCATATACCACTTAAAAATATAAATCAATAATTCATTAATCTGCAGATACCAAAAATAAGTTGGATACTCTGAAAGCATATTTGTGTGACACCATTCAGAGTATTTGTAAATGCAAACCTGTGAAAATGGCTGCGTACAAATTCCTGTCCACACAAATCTGACTTGATCTTCTGTTACTGGAACACTAACAAATTTAGCAAACACATTTTTTCCAGGGAAAAAAAAAGTGATCCTAAATGCCACATGCAAAATTGGTCAGGGTTTAGACACCTTAGATACTGTAGGTCTTGCTACTACTATTCTCTTTCCTCTTTATTGTCTTTCTTTTCTCTTTCTCCTATCTTCCTTACATATTCACTGTCTCTAAAGAAAAAAAATCTCTTCTTCCCTAGCTTTACCTTCTTTCTGTCAATTTTATTTCCTGTTTTTCATCTCTCACCTCATTTCTTTTCCTCTGTATGTGCTCACTGAATGACAAAACTTGTTAAAAATTGTTTATTGTGCATGTGT
Source organism: Staurois parvus (assembly GCF_062004578.1). Lineage (NCBI taxonomy): Eukaryota > Metazoa > Chordata > Amphibia > Anura > Ranidae > Staurois > Staurois parvus. The sequence continues at coordinate 4,662,336 of NW_028317873.1, read as the reverse complement.
ATCAAAACTTTACTTGCTTGTTGTAGCCTTACATTGGCTTTACAAAAGCCTTTGATAACAAGCTGAAATGCATGAATACTGTTTTTATCCTACACAAGGTAACATTTAGATGTTTTCTGTTTGGTGCTTGTTTAGTTAAAAAAAAAAAAAAAAGTAAAGAAGAGGCACTAATTGCACTTGTTCATATAGGTTGTTTTTTATATACAGGAGAACACACTATTGCCCCTTCAAGGGGACTTTTTACTATTTGGCTTTTTGGATTAAGATCCAATTGGCTACTTATATTATAATTTTTTTCTCTAAATTTCTTCCCACCACTGAGCATCCCGTTTTTTTTTCCCTTGAGGTTACCTTGTGAAGATTTTACATTTACTAAAAAAATTTTATACTTATGGTAAATTGGGTAGTAAGTTAACATTTTATTTTTAAAGAAATGAATTACTAGGCCCTTTAAGCAAACATCTTTTTCACAATCCAGTTTGTGAAAAAATGTTACCCCTTTTGTAAAAGAGAGGTTAAACATTTGATATTTATTTGTTTTAGCATTCTTTGTCAAAGTTTTTATCACTTTAATGTTACTAAAACAGGCCTGCGGGCCCCTTCTGCACTTACTTGTCTGATGAGAACCACTATCATGGTATCGCCAACCTTCTAGATTTTCCCCTCATATTCCACTGTGGGCTAATCCTACCCTGCCCCACCTGGCAGTGTTGCCCAATCTCCACCTGTGGACTACCCGAGGGATAGTGGGACTCAAACATATCATGTCTAATGGCAAGCTGCGCAGCTTTGCAGACCTGCAAGCTGAACTTGACCCGCCTAATCGTATGTTCTTCCACTATCTGCAACTTACACATGCGGTGCATACGCAATTTCCAGCTGATGTTACTCTTGAGTCTGATCCCCTGGAGCGTCTCTTGACCTCTAGGACCATGGGAAAGCCTCTGTCCTCAATCTACCTTCACCTCTCTGCAGCTCACTCAGTGAGACTAAGCTGTTCACCAAATGGCATGCAGATTTACTGGATTTAACTGAGGAAGACTGGGATGTGTGTACCACTCATTGTGTCACTAATAGGGTCTCAGCCAAAGATAGGTATATTCAGGTTAAATTTCTCCACAGAGCTTACTATACTCCTGTTTGCTTGGCCGGTATATACACCTCAGTCAGTCCTCTATATACCCTTTGTCAGTAGGCTGACGGTAACGTCTACCATATGGTCTGGACCTGCCCTAATCTCAGGGATCTTTGGACTTCTGTCTTGAATGTCATTAATGATACTTATGATTTAACCTTGCCCCTAGATCCTAAAGTGTTGCTTTTGGCAGTGTTGGAAAGAGCTGTGTCAAATTGTTTGTATTTTTTGCTTCCTTTTTTGCCCGGAGGGAAGTTCTCCCTAAATAAAAATGCCCTATGCCTCCGACTTTTGAATTTTGATGTGCAAGTATTAATATGGTGTTACCCCTATATAAACTCACCTATGGCAGTTGCAACTGTCCTAGGAAATGTGATAAGATTCCCGGGGAGGGGATTTAGAATCTGAATGAGTTTTGGATACCTCTACTGCCAGTCTCCTCCTGTAGCACGTCAACCCTCCCCCCCCCTTTCCTTTCCCCTCCTCCCCTCTATGAATTTACCCTTTTCTAGCCATTCCCCCTCCTCTTCCCACTCCCCCTCCTTACTTCCCCGAGTTCTGCTGTGGCTCCTGGGTTGGTGACTTGAGGGAATAGTTGCTTTTTTTTCTATTTTGTCCGGATTATAATGTGACTCTGGTTTGTGCAAATGCAATCCTTGTACTTTTCTGTCTCAAATGACTCATGCCCATGTGCCTTTCTTCTGTTGTACCCATCAAGTGTACTGTATGGATTGATTGATTGTTTATTCATTTGTTGTTCATTCTTAACCAGATATGTGTATTGCATTTTTGTGTTTAATAAACCCTTTCTGTTAAAAGTTACTGAATAATTGCATCAGTCAGTTACTTTGCATGCAGTTGCAACTGTGTAAAGTACCTATATTTTTCAGAGTGGCAAGCTGGTAACGAAGATGTTTCAGAAGATTCATGAACTGATAGTTGAGAAAGATGTTTTAGTGTTCGTGTTGATTGATGAGGTAAGTCATTGTAATTCATAATTAGTGCTGTAAAAAATGTCTGTTTTGTATTTGAATAAAACATTAACCGCATGCTGCCCAGCCACTGTACATATACGGCGGCAGGGCGGCACTCGCAGGCAAAACCACGTTTTAAAACGTGTGTTTTGTAAACAAATAGGGGGCGCGCGAGGCGCGCCGCTGGCCTATTTGTCCCGCGGATCACCGCCGCAAATGTCAGTCGCCGGGTCACAGCCGCTCCTTAGTGGCTATGTCCCGGCGATCGGCAGCAAACAGTGACAGAGAGCACAGCTGCAGTAGCTGTGCTGTCTGTCACTTCCCTGTCAGCTCGAAGATGAGCTGATCGAGAAAGAACAGTTTCTCTTTCTCGATCAGCCTTGTCCCGCCCCCGCCCCCTAGTAAAACACACACCCCCGCCCCCTAGTAAAACACTCCCCTCACTCCTATAACCTTTCCCTGCTAAATAAAGTTAACCCCTTCCTCCCCATTGCCATTAGTACAGTGTCAGTTTTTTTTTTTTTGCACTGATCACTGTATTAGTGTTTTTGGGGATGTCAGTGACCCCAAGTCAGTACCCCCCAATGTCAGAATGTCTGCCGCAGTCCCGCCATAAGTCGCTGGTCGCTGCCATAAGTCCCTGATCGCCGCCATAATTCGCTGATCGCCGCCATTATTAGTAGAAAAAAAACCCTAAAAATCCCAGTATCTTTCCCACCATTTGTAAACGCTATAACTTTCACGTAAACCAATTAAATTACACGTATTGGGTTTTTTTTTAGCAAAGACATGTCGCAGAATGCATTTTGGCAGAAATTTATGACTAAATTTGATTTTTGCATTTTTCTTTTACTGGACATGTTTTATAGCAAAAAGTCCAAAATATTGTTTTTCTTCCTCAAAATTGTCAGACTTTTTTTTTATAGCGCAAAAAATAAAAACTGCACAGGCGATCAAATACCACCGAAAGAAAGCTCAATTTGTGGGGAAAAAAAGGATGTAAATTTCATTTATGTACCATATTGCATGACCGCGCAATTGTCCGTTAAACTATCGCAGCGCTGTATAGCAGAAAAATGGCGTAAATTGCAGTATCTATACCATAGTTTGTAGACGCTATAACTTCCACACAAAGCAATCAATATACACTTATTGGGATTTTTTTTACCAAAAACATGGAGCAGAATACATTTTGGCCTAAATTTATAACCAACTTTGAGTTTACTATATATTTTTTATAGCTGAAAATAAAAAATATTGTTTTTCTTCAAAATTTTTGGCCTTTTTTTGTTTATAGCGTGAAAAATAAAAAGTGCACAGGTGATCAAATTACACCGAAAGAAAGCTCTATTTGTGTGAAAAAAAGGTCATAAATTTCGTTTGGGTGCAGCATCGCATGACCGCGCAATTATCAGTTGAATTAGTGCAGCGCCGAGTAGCAAAAAGAGGCCTGGTCATTAAGGGGGGTTAATCCTCTGGAGCTCAAGTGGTTAAATAATAATACATGTAATGTTTTCAAAATATCCTTCTGCAGAAAGAAGAGTAGCCTTTCTCATCCTTTTTTGCTTTCAGAAGAACCCTTGAAACACTTGAAATAATTTTCAGGTCTTGGGTAGCCCTGCCTAAAATGTTTATATCTACAACTCATAGTACATCCACAAAAGATTAAAGTGTGTGAGGTACCTAGAGTAATTGACATCCAAACATATATTTTATAGAACATTTTTTTAGCTCATTACATGAAAGTAAGGTTAATAATATAACTTAAATTTCAAAATCTTCAGTTTTACTCAAATTAGTTGATGCAAAAATGAATACACCCCACAACAAAAATTACTACATCTAGTATTTTTTCTACTGTAGAATTTTGTATGACCTCCATGATTTGTAAGGGCAGCACCAAGTCTTCTAGGCATGGAGTTAACAAGTTACCGACACATTGCAATATCTATCTTTTTCCATTCTTCAAGAACGACCTCTTTTAGAGCCTGGATGCTGGATGGAGAGTGATGCTCAACTTGTCTCTTCAGAATCCTCCATAGATGTTCGATTGGGTTCAGATCAGGAGACATACTTGATCACTGAATCACTTCCACCATGCTCCGCTTCAGAAATGCAACAGTGGCCTTAGATGTGCCTTAGATGTGTGTTTTGGATTGGATTGTCATGTTGGAAAAGTGCACGACGACCAAGGGCACGGAGTGATGGTAGCATCTTCTCTTTCAATATAGAGCAGTACATCTGTGAATTCATGATACTATCAATGCAATGCAGCTCCCTGACACCAGCAGCACTCATGTAGCCCCACAGAAGTACACTGCCACCGCCATGCTTCACTGTAAGCACCATGCATTTTTCTTTGTACTCCTCACCTTTTGTGACTCCATAAAGGCCAATCAGTGATCACATGCAAAGTAGTAAGCAAGATGTCACTTGTGACATCATTGCTTACTACGTGTGAAATCTGTGAATGATTACAGAGGTCACATGGTACAAGGCTATTCACAACAGCCTTGTACCATGTGACAAGGGGTGACCAATCACAGCTCACTCAGTATTTCCTAATGGCTGCAAGAATGCAGACAGAGAGAAAGAGAAATGATTGCTTTTATATCCTATATGGGTGTAAAAGCAATCACTGTAAAAAAAAAATCTTCATCACCCCCCAAAAGTAGTACAGTTTCACCATGGTGACACTGTACTGCTAGGGTGACAGTATGTAAAAAAACAAAACAAAAGAAAAACCATAAATATTAATATAAAAATGTAAAGAAAATTTTTAAAAATTATAATTTTTGGTTATAAACTAATTTGGCTTATTTTGTTTTTACTAAAAATATAATGGAAAACATTTTGGTCAAGATTTATGATGAAAGATTATTTATTTGCAAAAAACACTTTTTTTCAACATTTTTGGACTTTTTCATTTACATAGCAAAAAAAATAAAAATCCCAGCGGTAAATAAATACCACCAAAATAAAGCTTTATCTGTCTCAAAAAAATGGTAAAAAATTCATTTGGGTACAGTATTGCATGACTGCGCAATTGTCATTCAAAGTGTGATAGCGCTGAAAGCTGAAAATTGCCCTGGACAGGAGGGGGGAAAAGTGTCCGGACAGGAAGTGGTTAATGTTGATAAATGTAAGGTTATGCACTTGGGGGCTAAGAATATGCATACATCATACATACTGGGGGGGGGTACAACTAGGGGAATCAATGGTGGAGAAGGATCTGGGAGTTCTTGTAGATCACAAGCTTAATAATAGCATGCAATGCCAAGCTGCAGTTTCTAAAGCGAGCAAAATCCTACCTGTGTATTAAAAGAGGTATAGACTTCAGAGAGAGAGATATCATATTACCCCGATACTAATCATTAATAATACCTCATCTGGAATATGCAGTTCAGTTTTGGGCACCAATTCACAAAAAGAACATTGGGGAACTGGAGAAAGTACAGAGAAGGGCAACCAAACTGATAAGAGGCATGGAGGAGCTCAGCTATGAGGAAAGATTAGAGGAACTGAATTTATTCTCTCTTGAGAAGAGGAGATTAAGGGGGGATATGATCAACATGTATAAATACATCAGTGGTTCATATAGTGAACTCGGTGTAGAGCTATTCACCCTGAGGTCATCACAGAGGACAAGGGGGCACTCTTTACATCTGGAGGAAAAGAGATTTAATCTCCAAATACGGAGAGGTTTCTTCATAGTAAGAGCTGTGAAAATGTGGAATAGACTCCATCAAGAGTTGGTTCTGGCCAGCTCAGTGGATTGCTTTAGAAAAAGCCTGGATTCTTTCTTAGATACACAGAATATAACTGGATATAACATTTATAGGTAAAGTTGATCCAAGGAATATCCAAATGCCTCTCGGGGAATCAGGAAGGATTTTGTTTTCCCCAGCAGGAGGAAATTAGATCCTGCTTTGTTGGGTTTTTTTGCTTTCCACTGGATCAATTGTGGTTATAGGATTATAACTTTTTCTTTTTTTTTGGGTTGAACTGGATGGACATGTTTTCAGCTTTGGTACTTCTTTTTGTCAATGGATTACATAGAAAAAATAATGAATTTAGCACGACAGTATCATCAGCAAAGTGAGCTTCTGAGAATGACCCATTCTTTCATAAATGTTTGTAGAAGCAGTCTACATGTCTAGGTTCTTGATTTTATACACCTGTGGTCATGGAGGTGATTGGAACACCTGAATGCAATGATGTGTAGGGGTGTTCCAATACTTTTGGCAGTGTGTGTGTGTATTATAGTTTTTTTTTTTTTTTTTTTAATTTTAGCAACTGTTCATTGTGTGTGAAATGTTACAAATACAGTCCTTGGCGACTCCTGTAAAAAAGAAAAAAAAATTACCCAGTCACCTGATAATAGAGTCTTGACAGGAAAACTTTAGAAATGTATTAAAGCACAAAAGTATTGTAAATGTTTAACAAGATTTGTTTATAACCTGCTTGTGTTACTGACAACTAATCTGTGTATTTTCACTTCAGGTTGAAAGCCTAACAGCTGCACGTAACGCCTCTAGGGCAGGTACTGAACCTTCTGATGCCATTCGTGTAGTCAATGCAGTTTTGACTCAAATAGATCATATCAAAAGGTATTTGTTATTGTTTTTACTTCTATTTTGTTTGTTTTTTATAGTTTTACACTACACTGTGACTTTACATACTGTTAAGATCCGCCAGATGGTGCTGCTGGCTGCCCACTTGACAGACCTACCCAAAACGTGGAGTCTAAGTCCCGGTCTGTGCTTTCACCAGGGCCCCTGATGGTGGGGATGGACTTGAAACAGACCAGGACCAGGTCACGACCTCTGAGCAGGCCCACCAGTGGCAGGGGGAACCTCTGGGGATGTATTGGTACCGGTAGAGCCAGATGTGAGGAGGACGGCAGGGCCCAGCAGGATAGATTGCGAGCAGTGGTCCCGTGGGAGAGGCGTGGTACAGAATCGGCAGGCGGAGAATCGTCAGGTCACTCGCAGGGTCAGCAGGAGAAGTCAGTCCGTAGATAGGTTAAACAAGCCGGGGGTCAGGATGGGAGAGAGTAGAGTAGTCAGGACAATCCGGGTCAAAATGCAGGAGAGAGTAGAGTAGTCAGGGTCAATCGGGATCAAAAACACAGGTACAGGATGCAGGAACTCAGAAGACCTTGCGGCAATCAGTGACAGTGCAGGGCATCTTTAAATATCGCGCCCTGCACTGTCATTGGCCGCCCAGGACGCGCCCCCGGGCTGTCATTGGCCGCCCGAGGCGCGCCCCCGGCTCCCACTGCGCATGCGTGGCGTCCTGTCATCCGCGGCTCGCCGGGACCTAGTGCTTGTATCCCGGCGTGAGCCATTGCCAGCGCGCATGCGCCGGCCGACAGGACGCCGCGATCCCTGACACATACACTAAACAATAGACGTTCTATACACGCCCAAAAAACATCATCAAAGTACACAGGATATCTATAGCACATCCAGTCTTTCTGCCCCTCTGCTGCGTTACCCCACACCCACCCCCTCCCCCCAAAACACACCCACACACGTTTTGGCTCTGAAAATGAAGCTGGCAGCTGCTGCTGTTGAAAAAAATATGTCTGACTCAGTGTTAATCAGCACTGTTAAGACATGAAATAGAGAGATACAAAGTATATGCCGTTGATGTCTGTTAAAGCATCCTGACAATAAAAAAATAACCCCTACTAACTCTTGTTTTACCCTAATCATCCCTAATTAAAGTGTTACTAAACCTAGGACCCTACATTCACTATATTTGGTCTCCCACAGTACACAGAACATGGAAATACAATTATTTTAGTAAATATAAACTTCTAAATACTTTTTCTCATCAGCAGTATATAGCAGTCTTGTGACTTTTACCAGTGTCCAGCTGAGCACTGGATAAAGCTTGTAGGAGGAAATTTCATTCTCTTCTGACTGTTCCATGAGGCTGCATAACCCCTGACCCTCTGTTTGGACAGTGCTGATTGGCGCTGTGCTGATCACATGCACCCTTAAAATGAAAAAAACTCTTTAGCAGTACACACTAAACTGAGCATGAGCAGAGTTAGAGCTCTGTACTATCAGCAGATGGATTGGGGACAGTAGAACAAGGGGGCGATCAGAGAAGATAGGATCAAACAGCCTTTTAACACAATACGGAGGATTAACCCCTTAGGTTCCACAGTGAGTATAACAAGCATGCTTTACTACATATACAGACTGATTTTACTGTTGTGGGTTTAGCGACACTTTAACTGTCTTCCCAACTCCCTTGCATAGTTATAGTTGGTAAGGTGGAATAAAGACACTAGTTCACCCATTTCAACCTGTGTGTGTGTCATTTTACATTTCTCTGTACATTGCATTCACTAAGAAACACATCTAAAAGTTTTTAGAATTTATCTACCCTGCCCACTGACACCATCAACTGTGGAAGAGAGTGTCACATCCTTACTGCTCTAACACCGAAGAACCCCTTACGCAGTTTAGGATTGAACCGCCTCCCTTCCAACTTCATTGTGTGGCCACGTGTCTTTTGAGACCTTAGATCAAATAGTTTCATCCTAATGTTTCACCATTCAAAGATTTGTATATTGCGATTATTTCTCCTCTTGATGTAAAGTGAAAAGTGTTAGAATTAGTTTTATCTCCTGAGTATACTGTATACCCTTTTTAATGCATGATAATAGCCTGCTAGCCTTGCTTGCTGTAGCTTCGCATTGAATGCTTTTACAGAGTCTGTGATCTCTTTGGACTCCCAGATCCTTTCCCATCCTTGGTTCCCCCCAGCAAGTTACTTGCGTTCATATTTTAGCTCCCAATTGCATTACTTTAAATTTTTCAATATTAAACCACATCTGACATATAGCCACCCACCCCTCTAATTTAACTAGATGTTTTGGTAAAGTTGCTATATCGTATTGTGAAGGTATTGCCGTGTTTAGCTTTAATATCATCAGCAAACCCTGAGATTGAACTATTTATTCCCACCTCTATATCATTTCTAAACAAGCTAAAACAGAATTGTTCCCAGAACAGTCCCTTGGGTACCCCACTTAAAACACTAGATTCGTTCATAAAAAGACGTTTATCAACACCTTCGAGACATGCTCTTGTGACCAGTTTTCAGTCCATGTACATACAATTTCATCAATGTCAAAAGACCTTAATTTGTACAATAAGCATTTGTGGGGTACTGTAGTAGTGTGTTTAGCAAAATCTATGTTTTCCTGCTTTTTTTTATCTGTTTTAATAATCATTATTTAAACTTTTCCTTTCGTTTTTTGCATTGCTTGTTAATTTATTTAGTGTCACATTTAAGAAAGCGCAAAATAAATAAACATTATTTCATTTGTAAATACCTTTGCATTGTTTTATACCAGAATCATAATTTTTAGTTTCATTTTAAAAAGGACAAATTATAGAATAAAATCTACACTATTTTTTTAAATTAACATTAGTCAGAAACAAAAAGTGTTTTTTTTTTGTTAATTTTTTTCTTCTAAGGATTGCGAAAAACAAAATACAAAGTCTTGTTTGTCCTTTAAAAATGTATACAGTGTATGTATTATTTTGTTATGTAAAGTATTGACAAATATTTTGATGAATAAACCGGCCCATTGCAGATGTGCCAATTTACTGTAAAGTGAATAGTCTAAGCTCCAGTTCCTTCAAACAATCTTGCTACTTTCCTATGGGCACCTAGACGGTAGTTGACTCACCTCATATTTTTGAATAAATTAACATGATGGTTAATCAAAGCAATGGTAAATATACTTCTTCAGCCATATAGGTGGCCCCAAGAAGATCAATATCCATTACTTTCCTCTAACATAACTTCTGTCCAACATACAGCAAAGAGGGGAGATGAAGGCTCATTGTGCAGACATCTTTATTAACCACTTCCCTAACAATGTATGCATATGTGTGTCCTTAGGAAGTGGTGGTAATACCTGGATGATGGCTGCAGCTACAGTCACCATCCAGATACAATTGTTTATATCTGGCAATGGACTTTTTAGTAAAAGTGATTGGAGTGGCTAAACAGCTGCTCAATCACTTTTACAAGGGGTTGAAGGGGGTTCCCCCTCCTGCCTCTGTGTGCCACTGTTTACAGGCTCTCCCGTCTCACTGGGAGCCCCATGCTGCTATTGGTAGTCACACCAGCTGACCATAGAGACAGTGGAATGGAGGAACTTGCTTTCTCTCATCATCTCTATGGTGTATGAAACTGGAAGCATTGGGATATTGTCACTTCTGGTTCTGGTCTTTTGTTTACTAGTTGTCACAGCTGTGTAAACAGTTTGTAGCTAGTAAAGCAGCCAATCAAACCAATCTTTGTTTGATCCGCTGCTTTGAAGGGCAAAGGAAAGACTTCAGATCTCTCCATAAACATCCCTTGTGATAGCATTAAAGTTGACAAAAAAAAAAAAAAGGATAAAAGGGATTGTGTAAAAAACAAAAAAAAAACAAAACATTTTAAAGTGCCCCGACCATCCCCATCATCCTCTGCCACCCACTACCACCCTGTGCTCATGCGCAAATGCGAATAAATACGTAGGTCCCATATGCATATGTAAACAGTGATTGCACCACTCATGTGAGGTATCATCATGAACATCTGTTTGAGAGCAATAATTTACCTTTTGTGTATATTAAAACTGGCAGCCTATAAAAGCTTATAAAGTGTCACAATTTAATGTATCGTAGTTTATTGCCACATTTGACACATTAGGTTCCATTTACTCATTGCATCATCATCTTTTATATTTTAACATAAAATTCATTATTCTAATGTGTTTGTGTGCACTAAAATTGATTAAAGTTTGCTTTAAAATGGCTGTGTAAATATCTTGTGATGAAATTGCAAAAAAATGTTATTCTACAGAGCCTCTTCGTAAAAAAAAAAAAAAAAAAAAATTTGATTGGGGGTACAAAAAAAATGCAGATTTTTGCATGTATGAGAGAAATGTCAGAATAGACCAGCTAGTGGTTTAAAACATCACTAAAAGCATCTAAAATGCACTTGCAAACGCATTTCACCCAATTAACTAAGTTAGAAGCGATGGATACCCTGCAACGTTCCTTGCCCAAGAAATACTGGATACCGTCACAGTTCATCAAGCTGAAAAAATACACAAGTCCATCTACTTCAATCAACAGAAAAATTAAATAAATAGAAAATCTTTAAATACAAAATATTAATACAGGGATGTGCAATTCCTATCGCCCGATGCCTGGAACATGCAGTTCCGGGCACCGGGCAGGTGTTTTTTTTTTTTTTTGCCTTTAGCCCTGCTGCTGGTAAGCAGCAGGGCTCACCTGTCAGATGAAGCAGTCGGCGGCAGCACTCCCGCCGATTTGCTTTCACACAGTTCAATAAGGAAGGAAATGAACTCTCTTGCACTCTATGACCCAACCAGGGTTAGATGGATCGAACCAGGACATGAAAGTTTCTACCACCAGTGCATATGGGGTTGTGCAGCTCCAAACAAGGCTGGGGAAGCCCGACCAATACTGAGAAACGAGAACAAACAAAAAGCGCACAAACCGATCAATGAAGCTCTGATGAAGAAGGGATGCCCTTCGAAATGCGTCAGCTTTACCCTGAGTGTCCACTCTTATGATGGGACTCGCGCAGGCTGCATTAATCCTTAGTCCCGTTGTGGACTTATATGCTTGATATACTTCGTTGTTTGTGAATAATATTCTGTATTTAATACATTTTGGTTTACTGAGGTAATGCGGAAGGTTTGTGCGCTTTTTGTTTGTTCTCACTTCGCTGCTTTCACAGCCTCTCCGCACCTCTGGCGTGAGAGTGCTATTAGTACAGTGTCAGTGGTTTTTTTTTTGCACTGATTACTGTATTGGTGTCACTGGGGATGTCAGTGACCCCAAGTCAGTTCCCCACCAGTGTCAGAATGCGCACCGCAGTCCCACCATAAGTCGCTGATCGCCGCCATTATTAGTATAAAAAAAAATTCCAGTATCTATACCGCCATTTGTAGACGCTATAACTTTCACACAAACCAATTCATTTACACGTATTGGGAGTTTTTTTTAGTAAAGACATGTCGCAGAATACATTTTGGCTGAAATTTGATTTTAAAATTTTTTTACTGGACACGTTTTATAGCAAAAAGTCCAAAATATAGTTGTTTTTTTTTCTCAAAATTGTCTGAATTTTTTTTTTATAGCACAAAAAAATAAAAAACGCACAGGTGATCAAATACCACCAAAAGAAAGCTCAATTCGTGGGGAAAAAAGGACATAAATTTTATTTTGGTGCAGTGTTGCATGACTGCGCAATTCTCAGTTAAAGTAACACAGCGCCATAACACAAACCGCTTCTGTAACTGCTTTCTGACCACCCTATAGCAGAAATAGTGCTGCAGGGCGGCATGGGTGCGCAAAATCACATATATATACGTAATTCGCGCTCCCGTGATTTTCACATCCCTCCCAGATAGCAGCAGATTGCCCGTCAGTACACCAGTAATCAAATTTAACCCCTTGATTGCCAGGAACACGTTCCTACACAATAAACCTCCAATGCTAGTATAGTGTCAGAACGGATTAATATCTTTGATCAGATCAGCACTATACCAGCGTTCACATTAGTATAGTGTCCCCAAAAACTCAGTGTTATCGTGATCAGCCCGGGCACCTGCCAGCACCTGCTTTTAGCCCGTACGCTTACCCCCAGTAGTAGGTCACTGTCACTTGATACATTGCACACAAAATCACAGTGTTGGCAGAATCAGGCCTGATCTCTGTTAGCACTTGCCGTTAAATTGTGATGACTCTCATATGCAGCAGAGTGCCAGTACTAGTGCCTCGCTACCTTTTGGTGAACTAGCGAGCACCAGTGGCCTAGTACATCCTGGTTTTTCACATACCAGCACTGCAGTATCACTTGGTGACGTGGCGATTCTCATAAGTGTAGTACAAGCTGGTGTGGTGGTGAGCACAAGTATTGTCCTGCAACCACCAAGAATTCGCACACAGGCCCATAGAGCCCCTAGTATCCTACTTAATGTGCTTGCAAATACTGAATGGCAGCCCACAAATTCTGCAGCACCCGTACTTCCCCCATCCACTGCCCAACCTGAAATTCAAGTGGAAACAGCAAATTTAACTACTCCCCTTGATTTTTTTTGGAGCGGTTTTTCATGGAATATCTGTATGCATTGATTGTGGATCAAAGCATTTTATATGCACAACAATTTATTGCCGCCAACCTAAATTCAAACCTTGCCAGACCATTACGGAAGCCAAATTTACATTTTTTTTAGGCCTAACCCTCAACATGGGCATTACTTAAAAAAATTCATTGCAGTTGCATTGGTCCACAGACCCGATTCATCATATCTGCTGCCATGGCCAGGCATAGATATGAGAGTCTAATGTGTTTTATGCATTTCAAAGACAATACACTCTGTCATCCTCGGGGTGACCCTAAATTTGACCGGCTCCACAAAATTCAGCCCCTCGTAAATCACCCTAATCAAAAATTTGCAGATGTCTATACTCCCCAGCAAAAAATCTGCGTTGATGAGTCCCTCATTAATTTTTCTGGCTGCCTTGCATTCAAACAATTTCTCCCCAGCAAGCGTGCCAGATATGGGGTCAAGATGTAGAAGACCTGTGAGAGGGCAACAGGCTATACATATAAGTTTCGGATTTACGAGGGAAAAGCTAGTCATGTGGAGCCCCCCAGATGCCCAGACTACATGGGTAGTAGTGGCAAGATAGTTAGGGACTTGGTGTCATCTTTTTTCCATATGGGGTACCACTTATACGTGGACAATTTGTATTCAAGCGTACCACTATTTAGACATTTGTACAGTCTTGGAACTGACGCATGTGGCACCGTGCGACCTCATGTGTGCCCACCTTTAGAAGTGGGTGAATGCAGGGCGGTATATTCTAATGGTGGGAATACCACACACTTTTTCTGGCATAGATTTCTTCTCTTTTTTTTATTCAGTCCACAGGCTGCATATAAAAAAAAAAAAAAAAAAGAACATAGCATATATACCCAAAGGATCAGCGACGTACTGGGACATCACTGGATTTGATTGATTATACCAGGATGATGCCTACAGCTGCAGGCATCATCCCAGTATCATTTTTTTCAGCCGGCGATCGGCTTTCATGTAAAAGCAATCCTAGTGGCTGATTAGCTGCAGGATTGCTTTTACAAGCAGCGGGAGATGATGACCCCCCTCCCACGCTGCCTTCCACGGCCTTCTCGGGCAGTCCCATGCCATCGGGGGAACCTGAGAAGGCAGCTGGTGTTTCTGCCAGCTGACCATAGAGCTGATTGGAGACCAGAATGGTGCCAATCATCTCTATAGTCTAAGAAATCAGAAGCTACGAGCATTTCATCACTTCAGTTTTGCAGGATATAAACAGCGTCTAGCATCTGATCACACCGATCTTGGTTTGATTAGATAATGTAAGGGCAGAGGAGATATCTAGAGTCTGATAGACCCCAGATTTCTCAAAAAGAATATATGACAATGCCCATTGAAGTTATAGGGGATATTTGCATTCACTGTAATAGCATTAAAAGTGATCAAAAAAAAAAAAATTAAAGGGACAGTGTAAAAATAGTTAAAAACATCAAAATAACTTAACGAAAAAAAAAACACCCTTGCGCGCACACCTGTGCGCGAGCGTTGACTCGGTATGCCGGTATGTAAACAGCGGTTGAACCATGCATGTGAGGTATCGCCGTGAACGTTAGATCAAGGGCAGTAATTCTAACACTAGACCTTCTCTTTAAATCTAAAATGGTAGCTTGTAAAGGCTTTTAAATGTTACCTATGGATATTAAAAACTTATGCATTTTGTCGCCATTTCACGTTGCATGCGCAGTTTTAAATGTCATGTTTGGTATCTATTTACTCGGCATACCATCATCTTTTATATTTTACCAAATAATTGGCCAATATATTGCGCTTTTGTGCATTAAAAGTAAAAAAAGTGTTGTTTTTTTTTTTAAATTTGCTTTTGAAAAATCGCTGCCTGAGTACTATGTGACATAAAAATTGTAGCACCCACCATTTTATTCACTAGGGTGTCTGCTTAAAAAAATATATAATGTTTGGGGGTTTAAATTAATTTCCTAGCCAAAAATACAGATTTTTTTTCAGGTGAACAAAAAGTGTCAAAAAAGGCTTGATCTTCAGGTGGTTATACAAAGTGATGTGTGGCATAAACTTCTAATGCTAGACATAAAATGCCCCCACCCCCCAAAACGACCCTTTTTTGGAAAGTAGACACCCCAAACTATTTGCTGAGAGGCATGTTGAATCAAGAAAAGAATTTTTTTCTTTTTTTACACAAAACTGCCACTTAAATGAGTTACTGCTCACACATGCCATGGGTATATGTAGAATTACACCCCAAAATACATTCTGCTACTTCTCCTGAGTATGGGGGTACGACATGTGAGAGACGTTTTTGCAGTCTAGCCAAGTACAGGACCCCAAAATCCAATAAGCACCTTCAGGTTTTTAAAGGGCTTTATTTCCTCATTACACTTCCTGACTACCGATCACAATTTCGAAGGCCCTGAAATGCCAGGATAGCACCAAACCTCCCCAAATGACCCCTTTTTGGAAAATGGACACCCCAAGGAATTTGATAGGAAGCATGGTGAGTATTTTGCAGATCTCATTTGTTGCCACAAGTTTTTAGAAAATGAAGAAAAATACAAAAACATGTTTTTTCTTTTCTTTTTTATATTTTAAAACCTTGTGAGAAAAAATGAGATCTGCAAAATACTCACCATGCTTCTTTTTAAATTCTTTGGGGTATCTACTTTCTAAAAAGGGGTCTTGGGGGAGGGGGGGGGGGGTTGGTGCTATCCTGGCATTTCAGGGCCTCCGAAACTGTGATAGGTAGTGAGGCAGTGAAATTGCAGGTGAAATTTAAGAAGTTTTGCACTTTCAGGCTTTCAAAGTGTTCACTGGCTTTCAGGCTCCCAAAAAGTCTCACATATGTGATATCCTCATACTCAGTAGAGGTAGCAGAATGTATTTTGGGGTGTAATTCCACATATACCCATGGCTTGCGTGAGAAATATATTATTTAAATGACAACTTTGTGTGTAAAAAAAAAAAAAAAAAGTTCTTGTCATTTTCCAGAAACTTGTGGAAAAAAAATAAATCTTCCATGGACTCAATATGCCTCTCAGCAGATAGCTTAGGGTGTCTACTTTTAGCACCTCAAGAAATGTGATAAGCAGTCAGAAAGTAAAATTTGTGTAAATTCCATTATCTATACCATAGTTTGTAGACGCTATAACTTTCACACAAAGCAACCAATATACACTTATTGGGATTTTTTACCCAAAACATGTAGCAGAATACATTTTGGCCTAAATTTATGATGAAATTTATTTTTTGGGATATTTTTTTTTTTTTGGATGAGTTTTTTTGGGGATATTTTTTATGACCGAAATGAAAAAATATTGTTTTTTTTTTCTTTTTCATTTTTTTCTTCAAATCTTTTTTTTTTTTATAGTGCCAGAAATAAAAAGCGCTCAGGTGATCAAATACCACCGAAAGAAAGCTCTATTTGTGTGAAAAAAAGGGCATAAATTTCATTTATGTACCGTACTGCATGACCACGCAATTGTCCGTTAAACTAGCGCAGTGCTGTATAGCAAAAAAATGGCGTAAATTGCAGTATCTATACCATAGTTTTTAGACGCTATAACTTTCACACAAAGCAATCAATATACACTTATTAGGATTTTTTTTTTACCAAAAACATGGAGCAGAATACATTTTGGCCTAAATTTATAACTAACTTTGAGTTTACTATATTTTGTTTAGCTGAAAGTAAAAAATATTGTTTTTCTTCAAAATTTTGGGTCTTTTTTGTTTATAGCGCGAAAAATAAAAAGAGCACAGGTGATCAAACACCACCGAAAGAAAGCTCTATTTGTGTGAAAAAAAGGACGTAAATTTCGTTTTGGTGCAGCATTGCATGACCGCGCAATTATCAGTTGAATTAGTGTAGCGCCGAGTAGCAAAAAGAGGCCTGGTCATTAAGGGGGGTAAATCCTCTGGAAGGCAAGTGGTTAGGGTTTGACATGTTGGATATCTATTTACTCGCTGCAACTTCGTCTTTTATATGTTACAAAAAATTGGATAATTTATTGCTTTTTGTGCCCTAAAATTAACTTGAATGTATTTTTTTACTGAAATTTTGTGTTTGTGACCAAAATGTATTCTGCTACATGTCTTTGGTAAAAATAAATCCCAATAAGTGTACATGAATTGGTTTGTGTGAAAGTTATAGCGTCTACAATCTATGGTATATTTACTGGAATTTCCGCAGATGCTATACTGGTAATGGTAGCGACTTATAGTGGGACTGTGATAGTGTGGCAGGCAATCGCCAGTGACACTAATATAGTTATCAGATATAATACTGTACTAATGGCACTAGTTGGGAAGGTGTAAACATCAAGGAGCAATCAAGGGGTTAACTAGAAGTCTAACAAGTGTAATTTGTGCTTTTACTCACAGATCTGGCTGTTTTTGGTGAAGAAACGGTCAGATCGCTCTTCTGTTTACACAGAGTTCTGTGTGTTTGTAAAAACAGAGCTTTGTGCTGTGATTGGACACAGCCGATCACAAGGTTTCAGGCAAAATCATTGGCTGAAACCTGATTACAAACTTGTGCTTTGTCTAATCACAGCACAGGTCAGCAGGGGATGCACCCAGAAGCCAGGCGGCGACATATGGGTACATTGCCTAGCATGGCTGTGCCGCCCGCCTGCAGTACATGTATTGTAGGCAAGCAGTTAATTTATCCAAATTGAAAAGTAAATGACTATACAGTCATTTTAACAGATTGAAATTAATGTTTTTTTTTTTTCCTTCTTCGACTATTTTATGTTCGTATTTGGCTAATAGATATTTGTTTTATTTTGAAGGTACCCCAATGTAGTCATCTTGACAACTTCAAACATAACTGAGAAAATTGACATGGCTTTTGTTGACAGAGCAGATATAAAGCAGTACATTGGGCCACCATCTCAAGCTGGTATTTTCAATATTTATGTGTCCTGTATAGAGGAACTCATGAAGGTTAAAATCTCTGATATTTCTGTATTTAAACTTGCTAAAATTTAAACATAACTTGAAAATGAAATTCACAGTACTGAAATATAATTTTTTTCTGTTTCAATTAGTGTCAGATAATCTATCCCAGACAGCAGCTACTTACTCTAAGAGATCTGGAAATGATTGGCTATGTGGAAAACAATGTATCCAAACTTAGTTTGTTATTGAATGATATTTCACGGTAAGTATTACTGCCTCGCTATAGGTTTACAGTGATGTATTAATTGTACAGGTGTTTGTGCATGTTATATATGAAAGGCTTAATATTGCCTATTTACCATAATGACCATTATATTCAGTCATGAGAGCCAAAGACCTAAATCTAACAAGCCTATGGCTAAAAGTCATGATTATTACATACATTGTAGCTGTAAATTAAGCTGATAGGTATGTTATTTTTTAGGCATTTAAATGGAATTACTTGCCATCATTATTTCATTAATCATTTTTAAATCTACAGAATTCCTTGCTCATCAGAAACTTCCTATCAGGGCTGCAGTGAAATCCTATCTTCACTGACTGTGAGCGCAAAGTTGGTTGACACAATAATATGTTATGCTGGTCTTGCACAATCACTAATGTTTTAGGATCTGAGGTAAAGACATTTGAGTCTTTAACATTTTTTTAAATTATTTTTAGCCAATGGAAATCTAGTTACTGCTATGGAGAAAAACACAATATGTGTTTTTGCACGTTTGCACATTTTTTAGCTACTCCTATTGATGTCTACTGGGGTAAAAACGCTTGAAGCTTGTAGCACAAAAGAGCCTCATGTACTTTTTCAAGCTTCAAGTGACACTATGCTTTGATGTGAACAGGCACAATTGTAAACCAGGGCATTGTAGATCTTGAGAGTTTTGGAGCTACAAACTATAAAACCCCCAGGTGTGAATAGGGCTTAAGACTTTTAACATATTTTGTGATGTAATGTATTTAGCAGAATTAAACAGAAGATCTATCTATCTATCTATCTATCTATCTATCTATCTAATCAGTACAGAACAGGCTAACGTTTGAGTTACAGACTGATACCTTCAGGTAATAGACCACTGGCAAGCTTTTAAGGACATGTCCCCTGGCCATTCCCTCATAACCCTTCCCTTCCTTTGTTAGTCCTATGTTTGTTGCTAGTGTCCAAAGGTGATGGACCTCTTTTCCCTTATGAAGTCATTTCTTAGCTTAACTATTTAATTATTTTCTCTTTGTATTCTCCAATTAACTCTTCACGCTCTTCTAATACAGCAATAGAAGTAGTTCAATCTTGGGAATTGTACTCTAAACACATGCTGTGGGAAAGGCCTATAATGTTACTTTGGTCACTGGTTCCTGCATGAACACTCACCTTAGCACCATAGTGTAACAGGTGTAGTTAGCTGCAGAGTGCTTTACAAGTCCAGAGACTTGGTCCATTGTTATGGAATGCGACCCTGAAGACCTCTTGCGGGATATACCCAGTATGACATGCAAAGCCTGGACCCTACGCAGGGACCAGCAATGTGGCCAGGTAAGACAGGGTTACCCAGTATATCTGACTGTTACTAGAAAAACCAGGTCTGTGTTTGGAATGTATTTCCTTTAAAGTGTTAAGTTTTTCAAACTTGGCACTAAAACTCAACGATTCATAGCTTAGTCTCAGGTGGATATTGCATCATACAACAGTTCACACATTTTACTGCTACTTCCACCTATTAGCTTTATGAGATCCTTGGACGTTTTCTCCTGCCCTTTTACCATGAGGACTTCGCTACAGGATGGTCTGCACCGGGGTTGCTGTGTATTCCTCCTCAGATGTGCTTACCATATTTCTGCACCCTACTCTGTGAGTACCCCAAAGGGGAATACCCTCTCTCGTAGCAATGGCGAAAACATGCAAAAGGGAGCCATGGCAAAAGCTCAGGTAAACATTCACTCTAATCAACCAAATCCAAAACACATATACGCTGCCATGCATTACGCTTATGTGACCAAAATATGTATATTCAATTTGAGCTGCTGAAAACCACCTAGTGTAAGTCACCACCAGGCACTTTTAAATGCTACACTATGCTGGCTCCTGTGTGCCTCTGAATTAATTTGCAGTGATACAAAAGGGATGCAGCAGAGTCCTTAAAGGCACAGCTGCACAATTATAAAGTGAAGTGGGCCGGGGGAGTACTTGTCAAAACCTGAGGATCCGCCAGTGATACCCAGGAGTAGGGAAGGTGCATAGAGATCTATATTTGCACTATATGTCAATATATGAAGGTGAGGGCACATCATAAAACTCAGTTGTGGAACATAGTGTGGAAGAGTTTTGATTGCAGCACTAGGCACCTGGAATCACTATCCTGTATATGTATGCATGGATTGATACAAAAAGTGGCTATGATCATTTGAACTTTGTTTTTTGACACTTATAGTTATATGTGCATGAAATTGAGTGGAGTACCTGTCAAAATCTAAGGGTCGACCATTGATACCCAAAAGTAGGGTAGGCACATAGAGACCTATATTGTACTATGGGTCAATATATGTAAAAGCTCATCCATAAACTCACTGAGTGGTGGAACACAGAGTGTGAAAGAGTATTGCTTTGCAGCACTGGTCACCTGGAATCACTATCCTGCATATGCATGCATGGATTGCCACAAAAAGTGGATATGATCATTTGGACTTTGTTTTATGGCACTTACGGTTATATATATATGCCTGAAATTGAGATCGTTATTTGGTGATGTTAAATATATGTAGTTTTATGTGCACATATATTTTGAGATGCACAAGATGCTTTGGGAAGAAGTTGTTTTTTTAGTTTTGATTGGTTTGTAATTAATCAGCAGTGCAACAAATTTTCTATGCAAATATTCACTGTGCCCAAGGCCTGCACAACACTTAATCTCATAGTGGCGAGCTTCCTTAGCACCAGAACAGGACCTTATTTTAACCCCGGGCCTCTTCATGAGATTCTAATATATGGCGTGCAATAAGTAACCTACTGGACTAAGGCTGATTTTGCTGCAATTATGTCACCATTCCTCAGACAACTAACAGTTTTGATTCAGCCATCACTCTCCAAGGCTCAAAAATTCCAGGCTCCTTCTCCAACTTGACTGTCTCTACCTAAAGAGGACCCAGAGATGATGCTAGAGGAGAAGATGTCTCACCTCCAGGCTCCTATGCACCTGATGTTATGGCTTTACGCAATGAGCTTGCCAATGTGGATATGCAGTCCTCTGCTGTGCGCAAAAGCCCTGCCATTGAGACACTTGAATCTCCACTCACCATGCCTTTTTGAGTATAAGAAGATCTGCTAAACCTAAAAAGACATTCCATTCATGAACAAATAGAATGGGCAATTTATGATGATTTGGTCACTCCAGAAAATATTTTTACCCCTCTGCAGGACTCTCTCCAGTGGAAAAACAGTTCACTATAAAATCTGTTCCAGTAGTAAAATCTGCTGTCTACGACCTAACATCTTGATGTACCAAGTAAAAATGTTCCTTTTGTTCACAAACTCTGCAGAAATGTCCAACTCTTTGGTGAGGTACTTGACAAATTCATCAAAGATGTCACAGGAGAAAAGTTTCTTCTTTCACAGTGGAATGTTCACAGATCTTCCTCAGGAGACTCTACCTCCTTAAAGTACAGAGCACCTGCATGTTCTACAAGACTTCGTCTTGTAAGCCTAAGTTTAGCCCTTCCTTTCTGTGTAAGACTTGGCCCCACAAAGTCCACCACGTCTTCACCAGATCTTTCTTCCCAGTGAAGGGGCATCTTCACTTCTAAGAGTTGGTGGAGTCTCTTATTGTTGGCTTATCTCTGGGTCACAGATGTCTCAGGCCTCAGGTCGGTGGTTTCAAAGGGCTACAATATAGAGTTCAAAACTCTGCCTCCTCCACTTCCTTTCAAAGCAACCAAAATCTGCCCAGGAACTGTCAGATCTGCAGAATGCTTTAAAGGCTTAGTTCACTTTTTTTTTTTAATAAAATCCAGCTCCCCCTATGCATCAATATACCATTCATGTACCTCAGTTGCAAAAATATGCAAGCTCTCTTTGATCTGGAGAGCAAGACCTTACCTTAGCCTTTGGTAATTTTTTTAGAAAGCTTTTTCAATACTTGGAATATAGACAGAGAAAAGAGGAGCCAATAGGACACTGGTAGCATATTACCAGCTGATCTCATTAGCACACACATCCTTTAATGACCTCATTAGTACACACCCCTCACCCATCAAATATTTTTCACAGCATCCCCAGGATCTCTCCCCACATGCATTTGCCTGGCTACCCCAGCATCTCTACAGATGGGCTCAGGCCGAGTGATTGGATAGATTCTGTGTCCTCCTATTATATAGTTTTGGTAAATCTAAAGAAGACCATACAGAGATTGTATAATCAGATTGTATATTGTATGACCACCTTTTTACACCTAAAATTACCTAGTTGCGCTTTCAGTGTAATTAATTGTTAATGGCACACCAAACACAGAAACAAGCACCCGTTTTGCCACATGAAAAAACATGACAAATGCAGCAAAACATACAGTAAAAAATGTGCAACACGCATCACGCTAAAATGTCCCTTGGGCTACTTTGCCACATGTAGCACAACCCATTGCAATCAACAGGCTGCCCTATGTGTGTCGCTGGAAAGACGAGCTAAAAAACATACTCTACTCTAGGTGTGAATGGGACCTGAAAGTGAAATTGGTGCATTTACACAGAACAATGAGGCTCCATTCACATCTGTGTCTTTCCGAATGTATGGCAATCTGCATAGAGAATGCACGCTTTGCCATTCTCTAGGACCTCCTACTCTCTAGCTCCCTGATCTCCTCCTCACACGCCCGATTGCAGGATTTCTCCAGGACTTCCCCCATCCTCTGGAACTCCCTACCCCAATCCATCAGACTGTCACCTACCCTTCTCGCCTTCAGGAGCACCCTGAAAACCCACCTCTTCAGGGAAACCTACCCCACCCTCACCTAACAACTGACCTCATCCACTCCTCCCACCACTCCATCCCCCACAGCCATTTTCTCCTGTACTACTTTCCCCTCCCTCCTAGATTGTAAGCTCGAAAGAGCAGGGCCCTCGAACCCCTCGTGTATTGTATTGTTTCTGTCTTGTCTCATGTTCTGTCCCCCTCGCTATTGTACAGCGCTGAGCATACCCTTTGGCACTATATAAATACTGTATAATAATAATTAGTATATAAGGTTAATTTAGCAAAGTGCAATTTATTTACTTAAAACTTTGAACACCACTGCTGATTGATTGATATAGGTGGGGGAGCATGAGATTTTTTAGCAACTTCCAAAAATACACGCTCCAACCATCTCTTTGCCTGGAACACTTAGGTCTGATTCTGACACATCCCAAGCAAAAGTTTTCCTTCCAGAGAATAATCTGCTATCTATCAGAACTCATGCTCAGGACTTGAAACCAAATGATGCCCCTCTGTGATATTCTCGATGAGAGTTCTGGGTCTCATGGTGGTCTCTCTCGAGGCTGTTCTATTTGCCCAATTTCTTTTGAGACCTCTCCAACACAACATTTTGTTTGCATGGAACAAGCATGCTTCTTCTCTCAACCTACCCATGCCCCTGTTCGGCCAAGAAAGGATTTTCCTAGCTTCTATATCACTGGAAAGTGATAATGACTGGCTAGGGAGTAGTGTTTCAATAGTTCTCAGTTCAGGGAACATGGTCATCAGTGGATGCCATTCTTCTTATCAACATCCTGGAGCTCAGAGCAATAAGGATGGCTCCTCACCACTGGATACCCCTTCTACAAGGACACTCAAATAGGGTGCAAACAGAGAATGCCACGTCTGTGGCCTACTTTAAGCACCAAGGGGGCAGCAGAAGTCATGCAGCCATGAAGGAAACAAGATAGATTGTCTCATGGATCAAGAAACACTGCCCAGCGATCTCTGCTGTCCGCATCCTGGGGATAGACAAGTGGAAGGCGGATTACCTCAGCCACCACTGCCTAGACCAAGGGGAATGGGCCCTTCAGCCTGACATCTTCAACATGATTTGTCAGATATTGGTGCTGATAGCCTGGTCTCCACATTCAAAAGAACAAGTTACCACTGTTTGTAGCCAGAACCAAGGATCCTCTACCATTGGCATCTGATACATTGATAATTCCTTGGTCTCAGTTTAATCTAAATGTATGCCTTCTCTCCAGTGCAAACCATACTTCATCAGCTCCGAAACAGAGCAAGAAAAGAAACTGGTTATTCTCATTGCACCAAAGTGGCCCAAAAGAACCAGGTACACAGACATACTCAGACTACTAAGTAACAACCCATGCCCCCTTCCCAACAGGCCAGACCTGCTCCAGGACCCTTTATTACATCCTGTTTCTCAGTCACTGGCTTTTTTTTCTAAACACAAGAAAAACCACTTCCAGAAAGAAATACTATTGAGATTCTTATTTGCCTGATGTGAACACAGGTACTTTCGTCCTAGAAATTACTCCCGCATTCTGGCCTTCCTACAATCAATACTTTACCAGAACTTGGCTGTAAGCACTCTGAAAAGGACATATTTTGGCCTTGTGTGTTTTTTCAAACATCTCTGACCTTGATCCCCCTTGTTAAAACTTTTATTCAAGATGTATATTTGATCATTTCTCCCTTACAGCACTTAGTACTTTCTTAGGAAATGAAATCTGGTTCTCATCTACTCTACAGAAACCACCCAGTGAACCTATCAGGAAAATCCACTTAGATAATCTCTCCTGCAAAGTGGCCTTCTTAGTTGTGGAGCTAGGTACTTGGCTATGATAAACAAGTTATGACCGTTTGCAGCGGCTCTTTACACTGTCACTGAATTGATGTGCTGATTCATCTCACGGTCTGCTTCATGCCAGCAGGGGGAGCCAGGAAGTCATGGTGCTCTGCGATGGCCACAGTGGAATGTGTGAAATGAAGTTCAGGAAGGGAACCATACTGTAGACTTCTGGTGACTCTTGAACTGCATTTCCCAAAGGGAGATTGCCAGAAGGGAGGGGAAAGCGCTGCATTTTCTCAGGCTGTATAAGGCACAGCTGTTTCCTGCCATGAGGGACCCCGGAGAGTGCACATCACTGTCCAGGATGCACCATCACTGCCCCATATTGGCAGCCAAAGTGGGATCAGGAGTGCTGAGTTCAGGAGTCACCTGGGTGCAGAGCAGAGAGTGGACTAGTCACTGTATATGACCCGATGTTGAGCTATTGCTCTTGGGATTTACTGTCTGCTGCTAAAGAAACTGCACCCTTTAGAAACTGACCATACAGGCATCTTATAGTCTCATTGCTGCATGTAGGCTTGACTGGGACTCGTCTCATGTGCACCAACAGTAAATTGGGCCCCAATGCTAGCTGGCTAAAGAGTCAGGGCTAAAGACTGTCCCTTTACAGCTGCTACACAGACACTTTCAACTATTGCTTATACCTAGAGGTACCTCTCAGAAACATTGCACCATATCCTAGCCATTCTCCTAGAGTGCACTCTAGACTAGTTATAGTGATATTATCCACATTGCAGTTAGTGCTTATATATATTTATAGCTGACTTTGCTGATTCATGAGTTAATCCCAATATAGCTGTATAGGACTCTCTTCTAAGTTGGCATAGTGATTATATTGTCTAGCGGACTGTGTCTGAACTTACCTTCTGTGTGTTCATTTATGCTCATCCACCATTTACTCTGACCTATAACAATACGTTGAGGTAATTCACAACTAAATTATCTTGTGTCCATTTCCTGCTACTAACTCACAGCCATGTTAAAGATACTGTATCTATGCTTGTGTTCTTATAAGTTCTTGCAGTGACTTTCATTTAACCAGGTTTGTCAGAGGGACTGAGGTTGTTCTTAAAGTCAAGGAGCAGAACAAAGAGCCCAAATTACCAAGCAGCTCCTTCAGGGGTAGTGCTACAGTTATCACAGCTGTCAAACATGTCTCTTAGAGTTAGTGACTCTTTTTAAGGAGGCATTCCTCATTCTTCACAAAGACAAGTAGTCTTACATCCAAGACCATTATTTCTTCCTAAGTTATTTGGTTTGCATGAAAGTTTTATAGCATTTACAAATGGTGGTATATTTACTGGGATTTTTTTTTTTTAATTTTTACTAGTAATGGCGGTGATCAGCAACTTATAGTGGGACTGTGGTGGACATTCTGACACGGGGGAACTGACTTGGTGTCACTGACATCCCCAGTGACACCAATACAGTGATCAGTGCTAAAAAAAAAAAAGCACTGACACTGTACTATTAGCACTGGGCAGGAAGGGGTTAACGTGAGGGGTGATCAAAGGGTTAATTGTGTGCTGGGAGTGTTTTACTAAGGTGCAGTGTGTGTGTGATTCACTGTAATCACACTGCTGTGGATGGCTGTGCTGTGCACAGCCATCCACAGCAGTGTGCCCGAGCTGACAGAAAGTAGAACTGTTAGTAAACAAAACAGTTCTCCCCTCTGTCAGAGGTCCTGGGAAATCACCGGGCGCCGGCAACTAATTACTGGCCAGGGCCTGGTGATTGACAGCCGAGAATGGCAGCGCAGGTAGAGCGCGTGTGCCCCCTACCCGGAAATTCAAAATCACGTGTGTATATATACGTGATTTTGCACACCACTGCTGCCCTGTAGCAGTATTTCTTCTCTAGGGCAGTTGGCAAGCAATTAATGAAGTCTTAGTCGTGCCATCTTGCTCCAAAGAACCCAAAGGAAATTGCTCTTCACTGCCTGGATGTAGCCAGAGCCATCAGTCTACCTGAAAGCAAACAGCTTCTATCGGGGACGATGGACTCCCTATTTGGTCTACCCTCAGGACCTTACAAGGAACAGATTGCTTTGAAGTCCACCATCACTAGATGGATAAAACAACTTATTGCCTGAGCTTACACTCGAAAAGACAAAACTTGTCCTCTGCTATTACATGCTCACTCCACCAGGTCGATGGGTGTTTCCTGGGCATTCTAGCACCAAGCCTCTGTTGCACAGCATTGTAAGGCCGCCACCTGGTCCTCTGTTCATACCTTTTGTAAGGTTCTACAAGGTGGATGTCCAGTCTTCTATGGATGTGACCTTCGGATGCCAGGTTCTTGCAGCTGCACTCTTTTTTTGGGTCTGTTGATCCTTATTAGTGGGCCTGTTGGTACACTCCTGTTACAGGACATTGTCCACCCTCCCTTCTATCCTTGGCTTACTCTGCATCGCCTCTTGCAAAACTCTGTGAGGACTCACAGTGGGTAAGGTTATAGCGAGGATTCCCAGTGTCTAATCACCTGAAGGAAGGTACCAGCTTATAATGAAAGGGATAGTAAACCCTTTATTTTAACTTTTTTGTGCTTTTAAGGAACCGCATGCTCGTGCCGTTCCTTCAGAGTACTGTGCCATGGTCAGACAGGCGCTGGAGCTCGCGAAACCCGGAAGACCGGGTGAAGATGAAAGCCTTTGCAGCGGTGACAGTGTGCTGCTGCAGGGCTTCACTTTAAGGTAAGTCCTTTATAATATGCTAGTTTGCGATGCATACTAGCACATTAAGACTCTACCTTGCTGGGGATATTTTTTTTTTATACATGTGGTTTACTACCACTTAAGTGATCTATGAATTCTGTATTACATACAGCACTTCCCCAAAAATAAATAGGTGTATTATGTGCAACATATGAAACTCACCTTTACTAAATATGGAACATATCTTAGTGCAATATAGCTACATAGTTAGTCTGGCTGAAAAAAGACAAAAGTCCATCCAGTTCAACCATTAAAAAAAAAAAAAAAAAGTTATAACTCCAAACCCACAGTTGATCCAGTGGAAGGCAAAAAACCCAGCAAAGCATGATACAATTTGCTCCTGCAGGGAAATAATTCCTTCCTGATCCCCCGAGAGGCAATCGGATATATCCTGGATCAACTTTGCCTATAAATGTTAGTATCCAGTTATATTCTGTGTATACAAGAAATAATCCAGGCCTTTTGTAAAGCAATCCACTGAGCTGGCCACAACCAACTCTTGAGGGAGTCGATTCCACGTTTTCACAGCTCTCACTGTGAAGAAACCTTTCCGTCTTTGGAGATTAAATTTCTTTTCCTCCAGACGTAAAGAGTGCCCCCTTGTCCTCTGTGATGACCTCAGGGTGAATAGCTCTACACCGAGTTCACTATATGAACCACTGATGTATTTATACATGTTGATCATATCGCCCCTTAATCTCCTCTTCTCAAGAGATAATAAATTCAGTTCCTCTAATCTTTCCTCATAGCTGAGCTCCTCCATGCCTCTTATCAGTTTGGTTGACCTCCTCTGTACTTTCTCCAGTTCTCCAGAATTGGTGCCCAAAACTGAACTGCATATTCCAGATGAGGTATTACTAATGATTTGTATTGGGGTAATATGATATCTCTCTCTCTGGAGTCTATACCTCTTTTAATACAAGACAGGATTTTGCTCACTTTAGAAACCGCAGCTTGGCATTGCATGCCATTAATAAGCTTCTGATCTACCAGAACCCCCGGATCCTTCTCCACCATTGATTCCCCCAGTTGTACCCCCCTAGTATGTATGATGCATGCATATTCTTAGCCCCCAAGTGCATAACCTTACATTTACCAACATTAAACCTCATTTACCACATAGTTGCCCAATTAAACAGTGCATTGAGGTCGGCTTGTAAGTTGAAGACATCCTGTAAGGACGTTATTCCACTGCACAGCTTGGTGTCATCTGCAAAGACTGAAATCCCAGACCCTATATCGTTTATAAATACAGTCAGGTCCATAAATATTGGGACATCGACACAATTCTAACATTTTTGGCTCTATATACCACCACAATGGATTTGAAATGAAACAAACAAGATGTGCATTAACTGCAGACTGTCAGCTTTAATTTGAGGGTATTTACATACAAATCAGGTGAACGGTATAGGAATTATAACAGTTTGCATATGTGCCTCACACTTGTTAAGGGACCAAAAGTAATGGGACAGAATAATAATCATAAATCAAACTTTCACTGTTTAATACTTGGTTGCAAATCCTTTGCAGTCAATTACAGCCTGAAGTCTGGAACGCATAGACATCACCAGACGCTGGGTTTCATCCCTGGTGATGCTCTGCCAGGCCTCTACTGCAACTGTCTTCAGCTCCTGCTTGTTCTTGCGGCATTTTCCCTTCAGTTTTGTCTTCAGCAAGTGAAATGCTCAATCGGATTCAGGTCAGGTGATTGACTTGGCCATTGCATAACATTCCACTTCTTTCCCTTAAAAAACTCTTTGGTTGCTTTTGCAGTATGCTTTGGGTCATTGTCCATCTGCACTGTGAAGCGTCCAATGAGTTGTGAAGCATTTGGCTGAATATGAGCCGATAATATTCCCGAAACACTTCAGAATTCATCCTTATAAATACAATGTGAATGTGATATCAGATTAAAACCCTTCAAACCTACACTAATTCCAAATTGGAAAAAAACTTTCAACCCTTGAAAGTTAATAATCAAATAAATTAATCCAAAAAAAGAATCTTCCCTCTTTTATCAACTACCTATATGTGCAACCACAAAAATATCCCCATATGATTCTAAACGTGAACCAACAGAAAGTCATAAAGTCCGAAGTCCCAATAATCAAAACAAAATCATAAAGTCCAGTGTCTCAATAATCAAAATGATAGAACCAAAAAAATGTAAATCTTGCAGCGTTGATTGTGTTCAGTGAATTATGTGAAAAACCTCAAAGAAAAAGAAACTCACAATAGTGCATTACCATAATAAAATCAGAAAAAAAAAAAAAATTTATATATATATAAGCTTACATGCACACACAAATGTGTATCATAAAGTTGTGCAACACTAAGTGATAGTGAAACACTTGTGAAAACCTTCCAAACAATTAATAAAATACTCGTGCTCAAAAAAACTCTGAAATCCTGAAGTGAAACACTCAGTGAAATAGCTATCCACACGTGACACTTCTAGTGAGTAAGGCAAATATACCCTTACCAACCGTAGAGAAAAATCACGCCTTTATAATATAATTAGTAGAAATCCTCCAAAAGAACTTTCTCCTCCTCTCCTCCTTCACTTATTGTCAGGGTGATGTTATAATGCCATCCACTTTCCCAGGTCTATGATCATGGTTTTACCAGGCTCCAGTATAATAAAAATTAGCCATGATATACCTCCATGTATTCAAAGTAACATTTTATTAAGTCTTCTTACATAAAAGTATGCGATTGAGAAAAAAACCCCACTTAATGGGGATTACCAGGCAGTTCTCCCAGTTTTCCAGGCAGTTCATACACAGGTATCCAGCGATTCCCCAACAAAGATGGCCGCTGTAACACTTCCGGTTCCTGTTTCTTGCGTATGACGTCACTTCCCCTCTGACGCGTTTCGTCACTTCCGGGACTTAATCATAAGAGAGAGAGACGTCCTGACACCTTCACTTTCTGAGCCTCGTTAATGCTCTGCTGGTAACTTCCGATATAGAACCAATTCTTCACATCGAACAACTCACATTCTTCGATGTGAAGAATTGGTTCTATATCAGAAGTTACCAGCAGAGCATTAACGAGGCTCAGAAAGTGAAGGTGTCAGGACGTCTCTCTCTCTTATGATTAAGTCCCGGAAGTGACGAAACGCGTCAGAGGGGAAGTGACGTCATACGCAAGAAACAGGAACCGGAAGTGTTACAGCGGCCATCTTTGTTGGGGAATCGCTGGATACCTGTGTATGAACTGCCTGGAAAACTGGGAGAACTGCCTGGTAATCCCCATTAAGTGGGGTTTTTTTCTCAATCGCATACTTTTATGTAAGAAGACTTAATAAAATGTTACTTTGAATACATGGAGGTATATCATGGCTAATTTTTATTATACTGGAGCCTGGTAAAACCATGATCATAGACCTGGGAAAGTGTCAGGGCTCCCAGGTGTGACCAGAGATGTGTGACTGACGCAGGGAAACGCAGACCTCAGATATGTTATAAACAATATAATTTATTAACACTAACAATACAAACATAAACGCAGTGCAATACTAAAACATAATACAGTGCAAACAAACCAAACCAAACCACCCACAGATAACAGTACATACAAGCAAGCGTCGTCAGGCAGGCTGGGTCAATATTAATAGGGCAGGTAGGTACAGGGGGAGCAAGCGGAGATTGGTCAGGGTCACAAGCCAGGGATCAGAACAGGTAGCAAGCAGCGTGGTACAGAGGGTCAGACAGAGGGATGGTCAGGAGCGAGCCGGGATCAGAGCAGGAGAAGTCAGCAGCGGTTCAGAAACAGGATGCAGGACAGAAACAGGATACAGGACAGAAACAGGATACAGGGCCCAGGACAAACACACACCAAGGCAGAGTCTGTGGGTCTGGCCATCCCTTAAATACCCCAGCATAATCAGTTACAGGTGTTAGCTGGCTGCAAAGTTGAGTCTCTGATTGCTGGGAACACCCGCTGGCCAGCCCTGGTACTGCAGATCAAAAGGCAGGTGAGTCCCACCATAGCTGGCCAGTCCATTCCTGACAGTACCCCCCCCTCAAGGAGCGGCCTCAGGACGCTCCAAACAGTCCTAGCTGGGAAAAATGTTCCACCGCCCGGGTCTGGTAACTGGCGGGATATCAAAGACTGGCACACCGGGCAGGACTCCGGGCAGCGGTACACCGGGCAGAGGCACATCGGGCTGGACTCCGGGCAGGGGCACACCGGGCTGGACTCCGGGCAGAGGCACACCGGGCTGGACTCCGGGCAGAGGCACATCGGGCTGGACTCCGGGCAGAGGCACATCGGGCAGAGGTACATCGGGCTGGACTCCGGGCAGAGGCACATCGGGCTGGACTCCGGGCAGAGGCACATCGGGCAGGACTCCGGGCAGAGGCACATCGGGCAGGACTCCGGGCAGAGGCACATCGGGCAGGACTCCGGGCAGAGGCACATCGGGCAGGACTCCGGGCAGA
Source organism: Staurois parvus (assembly GCF_062004578.1). NCBI lineage: Eukaryota > Metazoa > Chordata > Amphibia > Anura > Ranidae > Staurois > Staurois parvus. The sequence goes on along the minus strand of NW_028317873.1, from coordinate 4,630,137 downwards.
GGCACATCGGGCTGGACTCCGGGCAGAGGCACATCGGGCAGGACTCCGGGCAGAGGCACATCGGGCAGGACTCCGGGCAGAGGCACATCGGGCAGGACTCCGGGCAGAGGCACATCGGGCAGGACTCCGGGCAGAGGCACATCGGGCTACCAGGCGAAGCAGCAGGCAGCGGGCCACCAGGCGGAGCGACAGGCACCGGGCCCCCGGGCGGGGCGACAGGCACCGGGCCCCCGGGCGGGGCGACAGGCACCGGGCCCCCGGGCGGGGCGACAGGCCTCGGGCCCCCGGGCGGAGCGGCGGGCGCCGGACCCCCAGGCGGAGCGACTGGCATCGGACCCCCAGGCGGGGGGACAGGCATCGGACCCCCAGGCGGGGGGACAGGCATCGGACCCCCAGGCGGGGGGACAGGCATCGGACCCCCAGGCGGGGGGACAGGCATCGGACCCCCAGGCGGGGGGACAGGTCTGGGGCCCCCAGGCGGAGCGACAGGCATCGGACCCCCAGGCGGGGCGACAGGCATCGGGCCCCCAGGCGGGGCGACAGGCATCGGGCCCCCAGGCGGGGCGACAGGCATCGGGCCCCCAGGCGGGGCGACAGGCATCGGGCCCCCAGGCGGGGCGACAGGCATCGGGCCCCCAGGCGGGGCGACAGGCATCGGGCCCCCAGGCGGAGTGGCGGGCGCCGGACCCCCATGCGGAGCGGCGGGCGCCGGACCCCCAGGCGGAGCTACAGGTCTCGGGCCCTCAGGCGGAGCAACAGGTCTCGGGCCCCCAGACGAAGCGGCGGGCACAGAGTCACCAGGCACGACAGTGGGCACCGAGTCGTCTGGCAAGACTGCGGGCACCGAGTCAACTGGCGGAACTGCGGGCACCGAGTCGTCTGGCAAGACTGCGGGCACGAGTCGTCTGGCAAGACTGCGGGCACGAGTCGTCTGGCAAGACTGCGGGCACCGAGTTGTCTGGCAAGACTGCGGGCACCGAGTCGTCTGGCAAGACTGCGGGCACCGAGTCGTCTGGCAAGACTGCGGGCACCGAGTCATCTGGCGGAACAGCGGGCATCGAGTCAACTGGCGGAACAGCGGGCACCGAGTCGTCTGGCAAGACTGCGGGCACCGAGTCGTCTGGCAAGACTGCGGGCACCGAGTCGTCTGGCAAGACTGCGGGCACCGAGTCGTCTGGCAAGACTGCGGGCACCGAGTCGCCTGGCAAGACAGTGGGCTCCGAGTCAACAGGCACGACAGTGGGCACCGGGTCATCAGGTATCGGATTGTCTGGCTCGACAGCGGGCATCGGGTCACCAGGTATGACAGCGGGCACTGGGTCACCAGGCATCAGGTCATTTGGCTTGCCAGCGGGCACCGCGTCATCTGGCAAGGCAGTGGGCACCGGGTCACCAGGTATGACAGCGGGCTCTGAGTCAATTGGCACGACAGCGGGCACTGGATCAGGTACCGGATCATCTGGATCAACAGCGGGCATCGAGTCAACTGGCCTAATAGGATCGTCGGGCTGGATCAGTTCATCATGCTGAGTAGCGGCATCAGGCTGAATGCAGGCATCAGGCTGAGGAGAGGCTTCAGGCTGAGGAGAGGCTTCAGGCTGAGGAGAGGCATCAGGCTGAGGAGAGGCATCAGGCTGAGGAGAGGCATCAGGCTGAGGAGAGGCATCAGGCTGAGGAGAGGCTTCAGGCTGAGGAGAGGCTTCAGGCTGAGGAGAGGCATCAGGCTGAGGAGAGGCATCAGGCTGAGGAGAGGCATCAGGCTGAGGAGAGGCATCAGGCTGAGGAGAGGCATCAGGCTGAGGAGAGGCATCAGGCTGAGGAGAGGCATCAGGCTGAGGAGAGGCATCAGGCTGAGGAGAGGCATCAGGCTGAGGAGAGGCATCAGGCTGAGGAGAGGCATCAGGCTGAGGAGAGGCATCAGGCTGAGGAGAGGCATCAGGCTGAGGAGAGGCATCAGGCTGAGGAGAGGCATCAGGCTGAGGAGAGGCATCAGGCTGAGGAGAGGCATCAGGCTGAGGAGAGGCATCAGGCTGAGGAGAGGCATCAGGCTGAGGAGAGGCATCAGGCTGAGGAGAGGCATCAGGCTGAGGAGAGGCATCCGGCTGAAGAGAGGCATCCGGCCGAAGAGAGGCATCCGGCCGAGGAGAGGCATCCGGCCGAGGAGAGGCATCCGGCCGAGTAGAGGCATCCGGCCGAGTAGAGGCATCCGGCCGAGTAGAGGCATCCGGCCGAGTAGAGGCATCCGGCCGAGTAGAGGCATCCGGCCGAGTAGAGGCTTCAGGCCGAGTAGAGGCTTCAGGCCGAGTAGAGGCTTCAGGCTGAGTCACGGAAGGCAGGTTCACCGGTTTGGATACTGGCAGGATGGTATTGGTTGGAAAGAATTTTCGCTTTTTTCTGGTTTTAACTACTGGAGCACTGCAAGTAAACGCAGGTCTGCAAACGAATGGAGCAGCTGGAGACAGAGAAAAACTGGAGGATGGAACAGGAGAGGGAGCAGTTGCTACAGAGGGCTTTTTTACAGGGTTAAAGGCAGGATAGGTGCAGCGAGTGGGAACAGGGTACTGACATGCGGTAGATAGCCAAGTATACTGGGCTGTAACTGGAGGAGCTGGTGGGAATACAGGAGTAGAGTTAGAAGCAGGACTGGGTTTTTGTAAGCTGACTGAGGCTGGGTGCAACAAGTCTGTCCATGTCTGCAGTATGGGTTGAACAAAGCTGAGCTTACACAAAGCCTGTCTGGTCAATGACTGCACTGCATTTATACAATCTCTTAGTGTCTGTGGTGAACATGTGGAATAACGCTCCAGAAAGTAACCCACATCATCCTCTAATAACCACACCAGGGACTCTACCTGGTCTGCACTAAATGGTGGCAAAAATTCATCCCTGCATTCGGGGGAACCAGATGAAACCAACTCAACACAAACCTGAATCAATGGCTGCACCATAGAGAAATCTGTGCCCTGATCTACTAGAACATGAGCGAGCCGTATACATTCTAGCAGTTCATCCCGGGGATACTCCTTCAGAGTCTGATAAGCATACTCCCTGTCATCAAACACTAGCAGATATAAATACACAACCTCATCCAGATCCATCCTTCCCATCAACAAACCAAGATGGCTTCCCTGTGCAGCCACTTCTGGTCAGGATTGGCCTTGGTGTAATGTCAGGGCTCCCAGGTGTGACCAGAGATGTGTGACTGACGCAGGGAAACGCAGACCTCAGATATGTGATAAACAATATAATTTATTAACACTAACAATACAAACATAAACGCAGTGCAATACTAAAACATAATACAGTGCAAACAAACCAAACCAAACCAACCACCCACAGATAACAGTACATACAAGCAAGCGTCGTCAGGCAGGCCGGGTCAATATCAATAGGGCAGGTAGGTACAGGGGGAGCAAGCGGAGATTGGTCAGGGTCACAAGCCAGGGATCAGAACAGGTAGCAAGCAGCGTGGTACAGAGGGTCAGACAGAGGGATGGTCAGGAGCGAGCCGGGATCAGAGCAGGAGAAGTCAGCAGCGGTTCAGAAACAGGATGCAGGACAGAAACAGGATACAGGGCCCAGGACAAACACACACCAAGGCAGAGTCTGTGGGTCTGGCCATCCCTTAAATACCCCAGCATCATCAGTTACAGGTGTTAGCTGGCTGCAAAGTTGAGTCTCTGATTGCTGGGAACACCCGCTGGCCAGCCCTGGTACTGCAGATCAAAAGGCAGGTGAGTCCCACCATAGCTGGCCAGTCCATTCCTGACAGAAAGTGGATGGCATTATAACATCACCCTGACAATAAGTGAAGGAGGAGAGGAGGAGAAAGTTCTTTTGGAGGATTTCTACTAATTATATTATAAAGGCGTGATTTTTCTCTACGGTTGGTAAGGGTATATTTGCCTTACTCACTAGAAGTGTCACGTGTGGATAGCTATTTCACTGAGTGTTTCACTTCAGGATTTCAGAGTTTTTTTGAGCACGAGTATTTTATTAATTGTTTGGAAGGTTTTCACAAGTGTTTCACTATCACTTAGTGTTGCACAACTTTATGATACACATTTGTGTGTGCATGTAAGCTTATATATATATATAATTTTTTTTTTTTTTTTTCTGATTTTATTATGGTAATGCACTATTGTGAGTTTCTTTTTCTTTGAGGTTTTTCACATAATTCACTGAACACAATCAACGCTGCAAGATTTACATTTTTTTGGTTCTATCATTTTGATTATTGAGACACTGGACTTTATGATTTTGTTTTGATTATTGGGACTTCGGACTTTATGACTTTCTGTTGGTTCACGTTTAGAATCATATGGGGATATTTTTGTGGTTGCACATATAGGTAGTTGATAAAAGAGGGAAGATTCTTTTTTTGGATTAATTTATTTCAGAATTCATCCTGCTGCTTCTGTCAGCAGTCACATCAATAAATACAAGAGAACCAGTTCCATTGGCAGCCATACATGCTCACGCCATGACACTACCACCACCATGCTTCACTGATGAGGTGGTATGCTTAGGATCATGAGCAGTTCCTTTCCTTCTCCATACTCTTCTCTTCCCATCACTCTGGTACAAGTTGATCTTGGTCTCATCTGTCCATAGGATGTTGTTCCAGAACTGTGAAGGCTTTTTTACATGTCGTTTGGCAAACTCTAATCTGGCCTTCCTGTTTTTGAGGCTTACCAATGGTTTCCATCTTGTGGTGAACCCTCTGTATTCACTCTGGTGAAGTCTTCTCTTGATTGTTGACTTTGACACACATACACCTACCTCCTGGAGAGTGTTCTTGATCTGGCCAACTGTTGTGAAGGGTGTTTTCTTCACCAGGGAAAGAATTCTTCGGTCATCCACCACAGTTGTTTTCCGTGGTCTTCCAGGTCTTTTGGTGTTGCTGAGCTCACCGGTGCGTTCCTTCTTTTTAAGAATGTTCCAAACAGTTGTTTTGGCCACGCCTAATGTTTTTGCTATCTCTCTGATGGGTTTGTTTTGTTTTTTCAGCCTAATGATGGCTTCACTGATAGTGACAGCTCTTTGGATCTCATCTTGAGAGTTGACTGCAACAGATTCCAAATGCAAATAGCACACTTGAAATGAACTCTGGACCTTATATCTGCTCATTGTAATTGAGATAATGAGGGAATAACACACATCTGGCCAAGGAACAGCTGAGAAGCCAACTGTCCCATTACTTTTGGTCCCTTAACAAGTGGGAGGCACATATGCAAACTGTTGTAACTCCTACACCGTTCACCTGATTTGGATGTAAATACCCTGAAATTAAAGCTGACAGTCTGCAGTTAAAGCACATCTTGTTCGTTTCATTTCAAATCCATTGTGGTGGTGTGTAGAGCCAAAAATGTTAGAATTGTGTTGATGTCCCAATATTTATGGACCTGACTGTATATTAAAAAGGGTCCAACACTGAACCTTGGGGTACACCGCTGACAACCCTAGACCATGCAGAGTATGAATCATTAACCACTACTCTTTGAATACGATCTTTTAGCCAGTTTTCTATCCATTTACATGTGGATTTTTCCAAGCCTGTGGACTTTACCTTACACATTAGCCGTGTGTGGGGAACTGTGTCAAACGCTTTTGCAAAATCCAAGTATACCACGTCCACCACCACCACCCCTCTGTCCAACGTTTTGCTCACCTCCTCATAAAAAGAAATCAGATTTGCTTGACAACTTCTGTCTTTCATGAATCCATGCTGTCTGTTGCTTAAATATTTTTTACCAGCAAGAACTCCTCTACGTGGTCTTTTATTAAACTCTATTTGATTTGTTTAATTATCTATTTTTTTTTTCAATTTTCACGGGACTTATTATTTATGGTGTATAATTAGGGCACTATAATTTGATGTCACATATATTTTGTTACTTTTTTTTTAGAGTTTTTTTTATTTTTTTGCACAGTATGTTTGCATTGTAGGGACAACAATGAAGACAAGGAATTATGCACTAGGATTGATAATTAAGATTTAATGTGTTATATATACATAATGCGCCGCTATTGATCACTAATATTGAAGGTGGTAATATTTGAAACATGTTATGGTCACTGCTACCCAGAAGTTCTTTTATATGGACATTCATAATAAGCTCTGCATGTTTTGAGACTTCCAGGTCCAGCAGAGCACCGTTCCTAGTTGGGGCCTCTATGAACTGTACCATAAAATTGTCCTGTAATAAAATTAAACATTTTTGCCCTTTAACTTTTCCTGCAGTACCATTACTCCAGTCAATTTCCGGGTAGTTAAATTCCCCATTATTAGCATTGTCCCAGCCCTTGCAGCCCTTTCAATCTGTGCAAGGAGCTGACTCCACCTCCTCATCATGAATAATGAAACTCCCATTATTAAATTATGCAGCATATATCAATATCAGAAGCATTTGCTACATAGTTACATAGTTAGTCTTACTGAAAAAAGACAAAGGTCCATCCAGTTCAATCATACAAAAAAAAAGTTATAATCCTACATCCACAGATGATCCAGAGGAAGGCAAAAAAACCAGTAAGGGATGAACCAATTTGCTCCTGCAGGGGAAAAAACTCCTTCCTGATCCCCCGAGAGGCAATCGGATATTCCCTGGATCAACTTTACCTGTAAATTTGCTATGCTAATAATCACTCCAATTATAGAAGTTACCAAAAGTGCTCTCACTTTTCCTGTGAAAGCGATATTATACTCTTAATGAATGTGTTTTTCAATAGTAAAGCGCTGTGAAAACTGTTGGCGCTATATAAATCCTGTATAATAATAATAACCCCCCCCTTCTTGCAGATCTCAGTTTCCGTTGTGATTTGTCCACCCACTCATTCAAGCAGCTCTCCAGATTCTTAGACCCTTACGTGTAAATGGGAAATTGGCTTGTTATGCTGATCGCCAGTCAGTCATCAGCCCAACATAGGAATGAGAGGAAACGCGCGTCCCATAGCTTAATACAGATTATTAAAATAAAATCACATCTAAAAACTCACGTGTTGGTGCCAATCCTCAACACTAAAATGTATATACTCTACACCGAGAATCTACAGAACTGGCAGCTATACATCTATGCATGTCCTGTGTGGGATGACATCACATGACTAAGACAACAAGGTTGTGAGACAGTGCTGGATGGGATTTTAGTTGAAGGCACCTTGACATCAGCTCAAACAGGAATTTAGGAGCATATTGGGTTTCTGGCTGATGAGCATTTTAGAGTTTGAAGTTGACCTTCATGTTTGCTGTGTGCTGACAGATTGGATAAAGTCTGTAGGCAATAGAACTCAAATTATGGCTGGATCTTTATTTTAATGGGTCTAATCATAAATGATAATTCCTGTTGGCTCTTATGACTCCTAGATTGTGTACTCATGTATGACTGGATAATTTTAAATGCTCGCATGCTTTTTGATTTAAAAAAAACAAATTTAGAAAAACACGTTAACCTGTCACTTGTTTGAATACTTATAATTAAAAGTCAAGCTTGGCCCCTCCCCATAAACCACCCTACTGGTTTTGGGTAGCAACAGGCAGACAGTGGAAGGGTGGAACCAAGCTTGTCTTTCATGGAAAACGTGAGAATTGCAGTAACTTTATGTATTTGGATCCCCTCTTAGGTTTTCTATAAAGGTTTTTAGTTATAGTTTATAGTTTGATCAGATGATAAATATCATAGGTTAATTGACAAACCATTTCACAAAATATTTTTACTATTTTTATATTGTTTCAGAAAAAGCGAAGGTCTAAGTGGCAGGGTTCTGAGAAAAATACCCTTTCTGGCACATGCACTTTTCATACAAGTAAGTAGCAAGCACAATGTGGAAATAAGTTATCAAGCAACTGGTGCCTGTTTGGTGCAAATCTGGATCTTTCTCGTTTTTAGTAGAGGATTAGTTTATCCTAATCATACATTTCTGCACACAGTAGAAGTCGACAGGAACATAGGACTATGCAGCTGTTTTCAGGAGACTGCACAATGGCAACGTTCCAGCATGTTAATTTTTGTGTCTTTAGAAGAATGGATGTCTTCTCTCTGCTGTGAGAAAAGCAAACATGACTTATTGTTTTCTGCCTGTTTTTATCACGAATGTTTCTGCTAGCAAGATATTGAGTTGCTGCAGAGTTAGGGCTCATTTTTGCAGCATCCGGATTGTCTGATCCTCCATTTTTTTCCTAGAAACTGTACCCGGAATTCTCTGGGAAGAAGTTGCGGGGCTGGCCTGTATTGTGTTTCTTTGTGCACTGGAATCTGTTGGGTGCTCTCCTAGGCACCCTTGGTGCAATGTGATTTGTTAGCAAAGTGCATTAAACCCAATTTGCCACATAGTAATCCAATTAGTGTGACATTCCACTATACAGTGGGGCAAATAAATTATTTAGTCAGCCACCAATTGTGCAAGTTCTCCCACTTAAAAAGATGAGAGAGGCCTGTAATTGGCATCATAGGTAGACCTCAACTATGAGAGACAAAATGTGAAAAAAAATCCAGACAATCACATTGGCTAATTTGGAAAGAATTTATTTGCAAATTATGGTGGAAAATAAGTATTTGGTCACCTACAAACAAGCAAGATTTCTGGCTCTCACAGACCTGTACCTTCTTCTTTAAGAGGCTCCTCTGTCCTGCACTCAGTACCTGTATCAATGGCACCTGTTTGAACTTGTTATCAGTATAAAAGACACCTGTCCACAACCTCAAACAGTCACACTCCAAACTCCACTATGGTGAAGACTAAAGAGCTATCGAAGGACACCAGAAACAAAATTGTAGACCTGCACCAGGCTGGGAAGACTGAATCTGCAATAGGCAAGCAGCATGGTATGAACAAATCAACTGTGGGAGCAATAATTAGAAAATGGAAGACATACAAGACCACTGATAATCTCCCTCGATCTGGGGCTCCACGCAAGATCTCACCCCGTGGGGTCAAAATGATCACAAGAACGGTGAGCAAAAATCCCAGGACCACATGGGGGGGGGGGGGGACCTAGTGAATGACCTGCAGAGAGCTGGGACCAACGTAACAAAGGCTACCATCAGTAACACACTACGCCGCCAGGGATCCTGCAGTGCCAGACGTGTCCCCCTGCTTAAGCCAGTACATGTCCGGGCTCGTCTGAAGTTTGCTAGAGAGCATTTGGATGATCCAGAAGAGGATTGGGAGAATGTCATATGGTCAGATGAAACCAAAATAGAACTGTTTGGTAGAAACACAACTCATCGTGTTTGAAGGAGAGAGAATGCCGAGTTGCATCCAAAGAACACCAATACCTACTGTGAAGCATGGGGGTGGCAACATCATGCTTTGGGGCTGTTTCTCCGCAAAGGGACCAGGACGACTGATCCATTTAAAGGACAGAATGAATGGGGCCATGTATTGTGAGATTTTGAGTGCAAACCTCCTTCCATCAGCAAGGGTATTGAAGATGAAACGTGGCTGGGTCTTCCAACATGACAATGATGCCAAACATACCGCCCGGGCAATGAAGGAGTGGCTTTGTAAGAAGCATTTCAAGGTCATGGAGTGGCCTAGCCAGTCTCCAGCTCGCAACCCCATAGAAAACCTTTGGAGGGAGTTGAAAGTCAGTGTTGCCCAGCGACAGCCCCAAAATATCACTTCTCTAGAGGAGATCTGCATGGAGGAATGGGCCAACATACCAGCAACAGTGTGTGCCAACCTTGTGAAGACTTACAGGAAACGTTTGACCTCTGTCATTGCCAACAAAGGATATATAACAAAGTATTGAGATGAACTTTTGATATTGACCAAATACTTATTTTCCACCATAATTTGCAAATAAATTCTTTCCAAATCAGCCAATGTGATTGTCTGGATTTTTTTTCTCATTGTCTCTCATAGTTGAGGTCTACCTATGATGCCAATTACAGGCCTCTCTCATCTTTAAGTGGGAGAACTTGTACAATTGGTGGCTGACTAAATAATTTTTTGCCCCACTGTATAGCTTGGTGTCATCTGCAAAACAATGAAATGGTACTTTTAATCCCAAATTATGATACTTTTTAATAGTACTTTAATACTCTGTTGATTTGTTGTCCTCTACATTGCTAATTGAGGCCCATCATTTTTCTGGAAGAAGTTTTCCCTTACTAGTAATTACTTGTCCTGGTCTTGATTCTCGGTTCCCTCCCCCTGAGTAATGGCAAATTCATATTTGGTTGACGCTGACTCTTTTAGCCTTTGTGAAAGGATATGTTCACCTTCTGAACATGTTGCATAATCCACCTGTTTTTAGGGTGGACCACGTAGCTTATTTCAGCATCTGCAGCCTAAAAAAAGATTTTATGGGAAGTACAAAAAATTTAACAAATATTTATATAGTGCAGTGCTGCTAAAGCCCAAATGCAAATCCCCTTAAGACTGTAAAACTCCATGGTCAGCACCGCTGTACCCTGGTGCCTGGCCACTTCCTGGGTTATGCAATGATGTCACCAGTTCCACCCTCTGATGTAGCCCTATACACATCAGTACCTGCAGTGCATCAGATTAGTGAACCTATACATCAGTGGATTTTAATTGTTTTTTAAAAAAGAGATTTTTTACAGAAAGCACTATGATTGCAATATTTTTATTTTGAGCCACAATCACTGATGAGGATTGTAGTTGGAGAATGGAGGCCTTTCCCTGCAGGGGAAAGGGGAAACTGCTGCTGTTTTGCTCTATGAAGTGAAAACCATCACTAGAGGAGACTGGCGGTCCTGAGACTTGAAGCATGGACACCATCGGTTAACCCCTTTAAAGGGGAAGGTTGGAATAGACCTATAATATATATGGGTTCAATACAGAATTGAGAGCATACAGTACTGAGTACGGTGTGGTGGAGTATTAAAGAAGGATTTGATGTGGATCTGTTTATAACTTTGCAGCACATTTTTCATGAACTTTTGATCATGCACGAGAATGTAGATTTTTTTTTTAATATATATTGGGATTAGTGGATGTAAATATTTGAATAATATTGTATATGTGTAGTATTCAGTCGGTATTTTTCAGCACACAATTTATTATATTTAATCACATAGATTATCTGTACATTACATTTTTGTTGGATTTGGTTTTTAGCAGTACTGCATTTTAAAAATATTAATTGGACCAGGGTGTGGGAATGCATGACATTGCTGGCTAGCCGCTTAAAGTATACTTGTATTTTATGATTAGCTGTGGTGTGAGAGTTAACGTTCATATTTTGGTTCCTTACAAAAATCTTGATATTTTCTCTTAATTTCTTTTAAGTCTCCTACAGTTACACTTGACAAATTCCTTCAAGCTCTGTCACTTACAGTGGATCGACAATTTGAAGAAAGAAAAGCACTCAAGGAAAGCACTTAAAAGATTTTTGATGTAATGGTAGTCTTGTTTTCTGTTTTATATTGTACAAATGTTGTTTGAATGTATTTGAAATATATGGCGATTTCCCAACTTTCTGTGGGTTTGTGTAACAATTTGTCTGTATGATGTTGCTGCCTTTACATAAAAGATAAGTGCTTTTTTCATTTGCAAACTGCATTAGTGAATTACAAGAATGACAAGACAGACAGCCTTTTTTTAACTGGTGATACTTGTGACATAAGTTATGTTTTTATTGGAGGTTAAGTCTTCTTTTTATATGTTCTGCAACTGGGGAGACTGAATCCCCCTTTCTATCCTGGCATGAGTTGGAACTAGGATACAAAGCGAGTAATAATCCAACGTTTTACCACTGTTACAAGAGACGAGGGGAAATCGTCAACTGACCACATGTTTCCATGTAAATTGTTCCAACGGCCATCCATCCATGGTTTTTCTTATTATCCCTTCATGATTTGCAAAGCAGCTATGCATGGTGGGTCCTGTGAGGACCCCTGTATTCTCGCATCTACTGGGAAGCTCCATACTTGGAAGAAGACATTGCCAGGTGATCAGGCTGGTTTATGGTATTCTAGGCATCAGGTTCTGGCAGAAAGCACTGACAAAGTATTAGTTCCAAGGGCTTCACTACCTTTATAGGATCACTGGAGTTAGTTGTAACTGCATTTAGACATTGATTTACATTCTCAGTGTACTTTAGGGCCTGTGGAAATGAACCTTTGCTTTATAACTGCAAAAAGGTATACATCCTGTGGTTCTATTCAAATTTGTTTTTTTTTAAGGAGACTAAATCACCACAAAATCCACCTCCTAAAAGGCAAGCTCTCTAAAATTAAAATAATCCACATCCTGTTAAAAAGAAGACACTTTGTCATAATTCTGTAGATAAATGGCTATAGATGAATGTTTTTTTAGGGTGAAACATGTAACCTGTTCCTGCAGCCACCACATCCCCTCTGACAGATAATACGGGGAGATTTCTCTCCATACTATCTGTCAAATTTGAAAACAGTGTGACTGTGCGGGGCTCAACCCACATGGCCGCATCATTCATTCATGAACTTCTGTGAATGAACGAACTGCAAGTCCCGACAGCCTTAGCGTTGTGGCTTGTAGTTTTCAATGAATTACCATGGTCTGTGGAGTGCCATGATAGTTTATTGAAGCTTCCTGTCAGAATATCTGCCTCCTCATACATCCCATGTGGCAAGCAGATATTCTGACAGGTCTGCAGGAGACCTGTATGGCATCAGCAATCTACTGATCGCTGGTGCAATGCTTTCAAGGCTCCTGTGGACAAAAATAATAAATGCACATTTTCTTACCTGCATTTTATTATTTTTATCTAAAAGGTGAACTTATCCTTTAAGTCATACAACAATTGACAAAATACATGTATATGCCAAAGGATGTCGTATATTTGACATGCCTCCTGTGAAAAAGAATTATATATCAAGAAACATAAAACTGAGAAATTAGGCATTTTTTTTATACATTATCTAGCAAGCTCCCTGGTTAGTAGTGAGCATAACAACTTGAGACAATATAAATATACAAGCGTTGAACAAAAATATGGAAACAGTACACGATTTGCATGTGTGAAAGTGAGGACATGTTTCTCGCTGAAAGCAGAAGTGATATAACATTCTTTTGCTTCCACTGTGTGATGAGACTAACAGGTAGGATGCCTCACTTTCGTCATTCACAACATGCGCTGCTAGTAGTACGGAGTCATGTTGGAGCTTACTGAGCTTCAAAGAAGGCAAATTCTTGGTACCTGCTTAGCTGGTGCCTCTGTGACTGAAGTTTCCAGTTTATTTTTCGTGTCGCGAGGTACAGTACCAAATGTTATGATGGCATATACAGTTTCCAGGAAAACATCATCTGATAAGCATAAGTGCGGTCAACATGGTCAACTGACCAAAAGGACTGCTGCAAAAGTGACTGCAAAGCTCAATCTCAGTCTTTTGGAAGCCGATGATCACAAAAACTGTGTGGAGGGAACTCCATAAGCAAAACGTTCCCAGGCGAGCTGCAATTGCCAAACCACCACATGATCATATTAGTGCTCAGTAGAGGAGAGAGTGGTGTAACACCTATAAATCAGGGCCTAGCAATCAATGGAAGATTGTACTATGGTCCAATGAATTCAAGCTTCACACTGTTCCCAACCACCAGATGTGTTTACATGTGGCAAACATTGTGTCATACTTAGACAAGGACTGTCTTGTGCCAATAGTAGAGCATTGGTGGCACCCATATCTTGGTATTCTGCAGGCCCCAATCATCACCTTGAAAGGTGGAGTCACTGCTAGCGACTATGTACAAATTTTGGCCGATCATGTGCACCCCATGGTGCAGACATTGTTTCCAAGGCAATAATGCTCCGCTTCACACAGCTGGAGTCACATCGTGGTTCAACGAGCATGCAGACGAAGTCTCGCACCTTCCCTGTAAAACTTAGTAAAGTGTTTTTTTTTTTTTTTTAAATTGATTTAAAAAAAAAAACTGCTTCATAAATATCATGTCATATACAAAATATGCAACAACCACCATTTTATTCCCTAGGGCCTCTGGATTAAAAAAAATATATACAACGTTTAGGGTTCTAAGTAGTTTTCTAGCAAAAAACATACATATAGGAGAGGAATGTCAGAATTGTCCTGGACTGGAAGCGGTTAAAAAAAAGCACTAATTGAGTATACCATAAAAAATATTTTTCATTCACATACTCAATTCCCAGCTGTGCAGGAGGGAGTAATCCTATCAACAGTAATGAGTTACATCCCGTTCAAAATGAACACCAGCTGCAACCCTGATGTTTAAAGTAAAATTTAAGCCTCCCTCCGGCACAGCTTTGCAAAATCTTCTCTATTCCCTGTATCTCTAAAGAGGTTACATCCAAATTGTATGTCAATAAAATGTTTAGATATATTTGTTCTTTTGCCCCACAGTGGGCCTGATTTACCAATATGTAAGTAAATAGGCAAAACTGTGCAGTAGCATAATTGTGCAACTTTGAACCAGCTTCATCGCAGTACTGCCTGATTTAAGAACCCAGTTCAGAATTGCACGAGATATGTTCAACCACGGCATGTATGCCCTGGCGTAGTGCTGCTTAAAATTGAGTTAGCAAGCATGTATATAATTGTTTTCAGAAAACTGATCATACCTGCTTAAAGAGTGAGTTAAACACACATGTTAAAGTATAAATAAAACAAATCAAAATAATTAAAACCTGGATTCAAACACTATGTTCTCAGAAAGGAAGTCCATCAGATATGTATGTGCAGTGCATGACTATCGGTGTTACAACTGATTTTTATTCACCATGTACATTATATTGCCAAACGTATTGGGACGCCTACCTTTACATGCACATGGCATCCCAGTCTTAGTCCATAGGGCTCAGTATGGAGTTGGCCCACCCTTTGCAGCTATAACAGCTTCAGTTCTCCTGGGAAGCCTGTCCACAAGGTTTAGGAGTGTATCTATGGGAATGTTTGGCCATTCTTCCAGAAGTATATTTGTGAGGTCAGACAAGAAGGTCTGGCTCACAGTCTCCACTCTAATTTATCCCAAAGGTGTTCTCTCAAGTTGAGTGGCCTGCACAGAATCCTGACCTCAAGTTCCTCCACCCCAAACTCGTTCATCCATGTCTTTATGTACCGTGCTTTGTGCACTGGTGTGCAGTCATGTTGGAACAGGAAGGGGCCATCCCCAAACTGTTCCTACAAAGTTGGGAGCATGGAATTGTCCAACCTGTCTTGGTTTGCAGATGCCTTAAGAGTTCCTGTCACTGGAACGAAGGGGCCAAGCCCAGCCCCTGAAAAACAACCCCCTCCACCAAAATTTACACTTGGCACAATGCAATCACCAAACCCAGACACGTCCATCTGCTTGCCAGACAGCCGCGTGATTCATCACTCCAGAGAACAGGTCTCCACTGCTCTAGAATCCAGTGGGGGCATGCTTTACACCTCTGCATCCGAAGTTTTGCATTGCACTTGGTGATGTAAGGCTTGGATGCAGCTGCTTGGCCATGGAAACCCATTAAATGAAGCTCTCTACTATGTTGTACTAATCTGAAGGCCACACAAAGCTTGGAGGTCTTTAGCTATTGACCATACAGTTGGCGACATCCGCACCCTGTGCGCTTCAGCATGCACTGACCCTGCTCTGTCAGTTGATGTGGCCTACCACTGCGTGGTTGAGTTGCTGTACTCAGTTGCTTTCACTTTGTTATACCACTGACAATTGACTGTGGAATATTTAGTAGCAAGGCAATGTCACGGATGCACAGGTGACAACCTATCACGGTATCACGCTTGAATTCACTGAGCTGAGCGACCCATTCTTTCACAAGTGTTTGTAGAAGCAGTCTGCATGCCTAGGTGCTTGATTTTATACACTTGTGACCATGGAGGTGATTGGAACACCTCAATCAAAAGTATTGGGCCAGCCCTCCAAATCACTTGACAATATAGTGCATATTGCTGCTTGATGTGCTAGTTCAAGATCTAGACGCAGATTATGTTTTAATAATAAAATAATGCCCCATTCATGCGACTGATAAAAAGCACCCTCTGCCAACAGCCTTAACATAGTTCTAAGCTTTGCCAGCTGATTTCTATACTTTTGTACATCTGAAGCACACATTTAGCCAATTTAAAAGAGACATGAATTTTTTCTGAGGGGTTTGAAGGTTTTTTGTTTTTTTAAATTCTATATCTTGTTTACTTCCTCCATGACATTTCAAAGTCTGCATGTGTTGGTGAGAGAGGTGGCTAATATGCAAATCTCTCACCAAGTATCCAAATTCATTTCTAAAAACTGAAACATACTTTCACTCATACAGATCTATTTATTATTTGAAATAGATGGACTTGTGTCGCCTAGGCCAGTGGTCGGCGAGCCGCGGCTCGCGAGCCACATGCGGCTCTTTACAAACTTAAATGCGGCTCTTCTGTGTGCCGGGCGCCCACTCCCCCCCCTCCTTTCGGGCGGCCGCCCGCTCCCCTCCCTCCTCTCGGGCGGCCGCCCGCTCCCCTCCCTCCGGCGGCCGCCCGCTCCCCTCCCTCCTCTCGGGCGGCCGCCCCAAAAGTCAGGACTCTGCAGCTGTCAGGATGTAGGCGGGGCAGCGTGACGAACTCCTCTCCTCTCACAGTCCGCCCTGAAGACCAGAACGGCGCGGGGACACGGCGAGAGGAACGCGCGGAGCAAAGGTAAGTGAATTGACACAGGGGGGATGAATTGCTATATGGGGGATGAATTACTATATGGGGGATGTATTTTCAGTTTTAAAAATGTGGCTCTCAAAATAAATTTCAATCGTGGTTTTGGCGAGATTTGGCTCAGTTGGAAAAAAAAAGGTTGCCCACCACTGGCCTAGGCAATCTAAGCAGAAGTGGGAGCAGGTGCCTGTCAAAACCATGTACCCGCTTGGTGCTCATGCGCCAAAAGTAGAAGAGGAGGGGGAAAGGAGGCAGAAAAGCAGAACATCCCCTTTGGGTGAAGTTCCGCTTTATGTAGAGGTTGTTTACATACATACTGTACATATCTTCTTGTAACGCCAGCATTTCAATAGCAAGATGTTTTTGACAATCCAATATAAGCTTACTTGAAAAATCAATCAATAAACTCCTTCACTTCCACTCTCACCAAAAAGTCACACTTTCTCCCCAGAAAGTATACAATCCAACAAATCCTTTTTGTGATGAAACATATAAATCCCCCATAAAACCCAAAATAAAATCTATAAATATAATCAATTTATACAATCAAAATAAATATTAATCACTTGAGCTTAAAAATTGTGTTCAATTAAATTCACTCCCAATAATATCTCAAAATTACAAAATAAAATTCCATAAAATAAAATAAAATCCCAATGTGTCCAAAATCCAAATTTTTCACTTCAATCCAGTTAACAGGAAATTGATTCTAAATATTCCATGATAACCTCAAAAAAAAAAAAAAAAAAAAAAAAAAAGGAAAAAGAAAATTCAGTGTATTATCTTTTTTTTAAATATGTACTTCACTCTGTGCAAAACACAAAATCACTCTTAAACTCGTGCAAGTAATATAAATGTATACTTATTCTCCCACTACATAAATCAATAAATAAAACCCAAAACGTGAAAAACTCGTGATCACTCCAACCACTTGTGAATAGTGATACTAGGTACTAGTACCCTCTATAATCCAGCCAAAAGTGATATCAGGTACTATTACCCTCTTGAAGTAATTCTCAAGCATGGGCTAACATAGGGAATCCATATCTTTCAATCCTTCATTTTTAGGGGTATTCCTCCAAACTCCTCATAAAGAAACAAAGGCTCTTAGGCAGAATCCATATTATAGAAACAAATTTAATCGTAACTTACATAGAAAACAGGAAAATCCAGCTTCCAACATTGCTCTCTTAAACGTTTGGTTGAAACCACATGTATACAACCAACAAAATGGCCGCGGCGACACTTCCGGTTGGCGTGCGTGCGTCTTGACGTCACTCCCCTAATGCGTTTCGTCACGTCCGAGTCATCAGACATCAGTCCGGAAGGGACGACACGCGTTAGGGGAGTGACGTCAAGACGCACGCATGCACGCCAACCAGAAGTGTCGCCGCGGCCATTTTGTTGGTTGTATACATGTGGTTTCAACCAAAAGTTTGAGAGCGCAATGTTGGAAGCTGGATTTTCCTGTTTTCTATGTAAGTTACGATTAAATTTGTTTCTATAATATGGATTCTGTCTAAGAGCCTTTGTTTCTTTATGAGGAGTTTGGAGGAATACCCCTGAAAATGAAGGATTGAAAGATATGGATTCCCTATGTTAGCCCATGCTTGAGAATTACTTCAAGAGGGTAATAGTACCGGATATCACTTTTGGCTGGATTATAGAGGGTACTAGTACCTAGTATCACTATTCACAAGTGGTTGGAGTGATCACGAGTTTTTCACATTTTGGGTTTTATTTATTGATTTATGCAGTGGGAGAATAAGTATACATTTATATTACTTGCACGAGTTTTTTAACCACTTCCCGACCGGCCGTTGTATATAAACGGCCGGACGGCGGCACTGCAGGGTCGGGTGGCCGTCTATAAACGGCCTCCCTGCACCCTGCTTGTGCGCGCTCCCTGGGAGCGCGCAGCACCGCGATCCGGTGCCCGCTGTGTCCTCTGGACACAGTGAAACACCGATCGTCGGACGGGACCTCTGTACGAGGTCCCGATCATGTGATCACTGATTGGCCAATCAGTGATCACATGCAAAATAGTAAGCAAGATGTCACTTCTGACATCATTGCTTACTACGTGTGAAATCTGTGAATGATCACAGAGGTCACATGGTACAAGGCTATTCACAAAAGCCTTGTACCATGTGACAAGCTGTGACCAATCACAGCTCACTCAGTACTTCTCAATGAGTGCAAGAATGCAGACAGAGAGAAAGAGAAATGATTGCTTTTACACCCATATAGGATGTAAAAGCAATCAGTGTAAAAAAAAAAAAAAAGAATCTTCATCACCCCCCACAAGTAGTACAGTGTCACCATGGTGACACTGTACTGCTAGGGTGACAGTATGTAAAAAATATAAAAAAATAAAAATGTAAAAAAAATGTTTAAAAATTATAATTTTTGCTTATAAACCAATTTGGATTTTTTTTTTTTACTAAAAAGATAACGGAATAAATTTTGGCCAAGATTTATGATGAAATATTATTTATTTGCAAAATTTTATAAAAAAAACACTTTTCAAAATTTTTGGACATTTCATTTACATAGCAAAAAAAATACAAATCCCAGCGGTGAATAAATACCACCAAAATAAAGCTTTATCTGTCTCAAAAAAATGGTAAAAAATTAATTTGGGTACAGTGTTGCATGACCGCGCAATTGTCATTCAAAGTGTGATAGCGCTAAAAGCTGAAAATTGCCCTGGTCTGGATGGGGGTAAAAGTGTCCGGACTGGAAGTGGTTAAGAGTGATTTTGTGTTTTGCACAGAGTGAAGTACATATATTTAAAAAAAAAAATAAATAATACACTATGAATTTTCTTTTTCCTTTTTTTTTGAGGTTATCATGGAATATTTAAAATCAATTTCCTGTTAACTGGATTGAAGTGAAAAATTTGGATTTTGGACACATTGGGATTTTATTTTATTTTATGGAATTTTATTTTGTAATTTTCAGATATTATTGGGAGTGAATTTAATTGAACACAATTTTTAAGCTTAAGTGATTAATATTTATTTTGGTTGTATAAATTGATTATATTTATAGATTTTATTTTGGGTTTTATGGGGGTTTTATATGTTTCATCACGAAAAGGATTTGTTGGATTAATTGAAAAATCTTTCATGTTATGAGTGCTGCCCGTCTGCTGGTCATCAGTTTTCACAACTTCCTGGATTTCCTGCATGCTTTTCAGCTTCTCTGCAATTCCAAGAATTACATATCCCATGGTACCTTGCTGCGATTCCTGTACTGATTGCAACTTCTTAAACTACTCCTCTCAGCACTTCTGTAGTTCATAAGGCAGGCTCTGTGAAATGTGTGACACAGCAGTGTCACAGCAGACATGTTTACAAACTTTATGACTGTTCAGATTGACCGCATCCCCACCGCCCTATAGCATAAATACTGCTACAGGGCAGCACGGGTGCGCAAAATCACATGTATATATACATGATTTTGCATTTCCAGGTAGGGGGTATGCACGCGCCCTACCCTACTGTCAATCACCAGGTCCCAGCCAGTAATTACTTGCCGGCACCCAGTGATTCCCAACGATCACCGACTCCGTTTTGTTTACTAATGGGCCATGTCAGTGTGCTTCACTGTAATCACACTACTCTGGATGGCTGTGCTTTGTACAGCTATCCAGAGCAGTGTGATTACAGTGAAGCACACTGACATGGCCCCCTAGTAAAACACTCCCTGCATACAGTTAACCCTTTGATCGCCCCTCATGTTAACCCCTTCCTGCCCAGTACCAGTAGTACAGTGTCAGTGCTTTTTTTTTTTTTTTTTAAAGCACTGATCATTGTATTGGTGTCAGAATGTCTGCCGCAGTCCCGCTATAAGTTGCTGATCGCTGACATTACTAGTAAAAATTTGAACAAAATCCCAGTATATATACCGCCATTTGCGCTATAACTTTCATGTAAACCAATTATTTTACATGTATTGGGATTTTTTTTCAGCAAAGACATGCAGCAGAATACATTTTGACCTAAATTTATGACAATTTATTTTTTGCTATTAAACATGTCCAGTAAAAAAAAAATCCAAAAAAAAAATCAGTTTTTTTTTCTCAAAATTGTTGGTCTTTTTTTTTTTCTACTGCAAAAAATAAAAAACGCACAGGCAATCAAATAACACCGAAAGAACGCTCAAATCGTGGGGGGGGGGGGGGGGGGGGGACATCAATTTCATTTGGGTACAGCCTTGCATGCAGTTGTCAGTTAAAGTAAGGAAGCGCCGTAATGCAAAAAATGGCCTGGTTAGAAAGGAGGAGGGGGGGTGGTAAATCTTTAGGAGGGCAAGTGGTTAATAGCAGTAGGCTTGAAAATACAACATGGAAATTAATACATATTAAATTTTGACCGGAGCTATGATTTAAGATTAAAAAAATATATGTATTCTATTTTTTTTAGGCCAAACAGAGCTTTTTATCATCTTTTTATGCAATCCATACACAAAAAAAGTGACAGAATTTGATGTTAAAAACCAAAAAAAACCCCAAACTGTTAATGTAGATAGATATACATTTACGCTATCATTTATCCCATTTAGAATTACACTAAATATTTGATTCTGGTTATTAAGTATTATATATTAACTTATTAAGTTACTGACATACAAAATCAAGGCGTTTTTTTAATTTCACGCATTAATTTAACAAAACAAAAAAAAATGCAAGCGCAAAAGGAATAAACACAAGTTTAACCTCTTCAAGTCCAGACACTTTCACCCCCTTCCAGTCAAGGCCAATTTTCAGCTTTCAGTGCTATCACACTTTGAATGCCAATTACTCGAGCATGCAACACTGTAAAAATAAAAGTTAAAAATTGAATCTGAGTAGTATTTCATTTGGTGGTATAAAACCGCACTAGGATTTAAATTTTTTTGTGCTATATAGATGGAAAACAAACTACATTTTGACAAAAAAAAACTTTTTTTGACAAAAAAAACTTTTTTTTGCAAAATGTTGCAAATCTTTCTTCATAAATCTATGAAGGGAATAAAATAGCCCAAATCAGTATATATAACAAAAATAGATTTTTAAATTTTTTTTTTACACCGATTTCTCATTCTCTTACTGCATTTCTGCAGCCATTGAGAAATACTGTGAGCTGTGAGTGATCACAGCTTATCACATAATACAAGGCTGCTGTGAATGGCCTTGTACCATGTGATCTCTGTTTACAACTGTGAGCTTGGTGATCAATCACAAAGGATGCCAGTAAATTACATTCCGTTTATTACTGTGCATGTGGTCGCTGACTGGCCAAGCAAAAATCACATGTGCTGGGGCTGCCCACAGTGGCCCGCTACAGCGATCCATGTTCCATCGGACATGAGTTTGAAGCTCATTTCTTTGATCAGAAGATGAATGAAAGAAAATAGATACTAACATAATACTGTTGCTTTTTTTTTTGGCGTCGAAACAGGGTTTTAAAAATTTAAACACTTATGTGTTTACTACACAGCAACACCCGACTATCATTTTGAGATTTGAGTATGATTGGCAAGTGCAAGGGCAGCTGTAGCACAGATAGCCAGGACATACTACAAAAAGTCTTGTGTACTTTGATGGGTTTTTTTGGATGTGTGTAGTATATATTCAGTGTCCATAACTTATTAGGTGTACAACAAAGAAACATTACAAACTATGGTCAGCTTCTATACGAGTATTTTTCAGGCAGATGCAAAACTGAGGGCATAGGAGCTATAATTTTTGAAACTCATGTATCCTCTATTTTAATCAGTAAAATAAACAAAATCCATACATGCAGATAATATGGACCCATGAAAAATATAGTACAATAATTAAATAAAATCAAATATCATTACCACTAACAAATCAGATCTTACTGCATCACAAGGTATTACTTTTCTTTACTTCGTAGTCTGTTGTCACTCTTTACATTTCAGATATAAAACTGCAGCATAAAAGGTAAACTGGTTTTATTTTTGTGAAGAAGAAGAGTGCAAAAAATACACAAAAAGCAATTTAAAAATTACAGATGCCAACTATTTTATTGCAATAACTGACAACATTATAAAAATGATCAACCAACAACGTTAAGATCTATAACAATTTACAACATAAATAATATGCACAATTTAGTAACCTAATATAAATACATATATAAACATATTAGTACAATGTTCAAAATAGAATACATTTTAAACATTTACATTTTAGCTAAAGCTTAAATGTAAGGGTTAAAAACAAACACCATCAATTATTCTGTATTCCATAATTACGATTATATATTAGACTAATTCAAACAGCACTGGCATGAAATGCAGACTAGTTGAATATTTATCAGATTACATGGAATGTAAATGCCCTTTCAATGGTAAAGCTACTGTTGATATATTCAGTTAGTTGTGAATTTCCAATGCAATGCCATATGAAAGCAAACGTTTTTGCATTAAGAAGGCACACAACATCTTTGGCATAATTAACTGTATATTATCAAAAGGTCATACTCAAAACTAGCAACAATTTAAAGCATTTCACTCTTTGGCATGTTCAAGTATTTTTTTTATTACATTTAAGAGAAGCAACTTGATATTTATAAAGGTTTGGATTAATATCTTTGGTGTTAATATGTTGGTGAACTGCATGCATGAAAGGGAACTGCATATCTTATGGATAGGCTACAAACCAGTTGGCAATGTTTTTTCACACTACAGAGTAAATTATAGGTATCACTTTAAACAATCCTAAAGTTGAACTACACTGCATCTGAGTACCACAAACCAAAAATGCTATATAATTCATTTTTAATATTCAAAGCAAACTCCTCCATCCATGTCTCCATGCTTTATTTTGCTGAGAAATCATTTTGGAAAACACCTCCTGGCATTTCTGGCAGTGGCCATCTTGAGAAAGGACAGATGATTCATGTAGCAGCTACTTCCTGGAATCCATCTGCCCTTTGTTCATGCATAGGCTGGAATGAGAACCCTCCCTCCCCTTCTGAAGTCCGCTGGGATTTATGATAATTTGCCTCTATATATATATATATATATATATATATATATATATCACAAGTTAAAACAAGTAAATATGCTGCCACCATTAGCAAATAGATAGGAAATTAACTTATAAGGATTAAAAATAGTCAGTGTTGATTGAGAGAGTGAAGTTCTGCTTTAATATAAATGTATCAACCTACAATGACCACTGCAAACTTAACCTAACCATACACTAAGGCGGCCATACACGGATCGAAATTTGGTGGCTTCAGCAGGGGCTGGCTGAATTGTGATCCATGTATTGGCAGGGTGGTTGTACAGATGTCAATCTACCAATCGACTTCTGTACAACCAGCCTTCCGGATTTTTGCCACTGAATCAGTGTCTCCGGCTACAGCTGGCAGCACAGATCAGTGTATTCTGACAGAAGAGAGACTTTGTGTCTTCAGAATACAAAGGCACAGCAGGGAGGATCCCCTCATCTACATCCAGTATGTAAATGGAGGAATCGAGTCCTTTTTTTTTTAGTTCCACCCACTTGCTGGAAGAAAAAAAAAAAAAAAAAAGACTAATGTATGGGCAGCCTAAATGAGACCCGAGGACTGTATGTAATTGTGGACTGGGGTGCACATTGCCGTTCTGATGGTCTCTGGAAATTTATGTCTCTACAGTTTTGCCTAAAATATACAGTAGATTTCTAGGTCATTCCTCGAAAACCTAATTCTAGTTGATTTTATTTAACTGAAATAGCGTCTCTCTACATTTCATTCCATTTTAACTAGAGAACTTAAGCAAATTAACATGTTTTATGCTATGTTTGCATGGCCGTGGTTAAGGGGGTACCACCAGTCCTCCTGTACAGGGCCCAGGCCAGCAGGGGGGCCCAGACACCTCAGAATCAGATTTGAGCAGGGAGGGTGATCGGGGCAGCAATTACTGGAACCAATCCCCTGTAAAGCTGGCTTCTTCTCCTCTCCCTCCTACTGGCTTTTAGCTGCTGCAGAGAGCCAAACAGGGGATTGAATCCAGTAATTGCGCCTCTGCTGCACCCATCACCCTCCCGGTGCACCATACATTTCCCCCTGCTGCCCAGGCCCCCCTGTGCACCCCTATCCCTGCAGTGCTGCTGGCTTTACTCCTCTCCTTCCCACTGGCAGCTGCAACCACACAATAGGGACCTTCATGATGGAGAAGAGTCCAGAAATTGTCACATTTAGCAGCCCTTTCTTTCCTGAATGAACACAATGAGTGATCAGTACTGATCACTACTGTGTTCAGTCATAATCGAAGCATAGTAAACTTTTTTTTGGGGGGGGGGGGCTGTTAGAAACAGCTGGGCCCCATACAGCCAACCTAACAGCAGTCCTGTGTGTTTGTAAACACAGCCTTTCATTTCAGTTACTTTTGACCATAATTTGTTATAAAATGTAGTAATTCATATTCTAAGAGTGGGTTTCATGAACCAACACCATAAACTGCCTTTCAATCTTATGATACGATCTCTCCACTACTTTTTAATCCCATGATATTGATGTAGATATAAAAAAAAGGAAGCAATATACACAATTAGCAAAGAAACAATGCAGTCAATTGCTTCCAGCTCGACTGTATAGGTGAAAAGGACAGTACTCGTGTTCTGCATTTTGTTTTTTTCTTTGTAATAGCTATATTAAAACTGAAACTGTATCAATGGTATCAGTAAGAAGGGACATGAAGAGGCCTCAAGGTGAGAACTTTCTGGCATATGGAAGCCAGGGTAGCCCAAAGGCAGTACAATGCAAACTCAACAGTACTTTTTTTTTTTTTTTTTTTTAAAGTATATAGCTTACATTTTAAAACTAGGTTTTGTGCATAAAACTGCCATCATTCTAGACTAGTGTTTTCCAAATATGTTTTAAAGTCCAGGTGGGGATAATTTAAAGAGAAGTATGGACTGAAAAAAAAAAAAATTATACTCATCTACAAAATCTAATATTAGGGTTAATGCCTTCTGAAAAGCATGGAGATTGGACAAAGTTTTTCATCTATCCTTTTGAATTTGACCATTTTCAAATGTAAGTAATGTATCATTATGTCTCTGACTATATACTCACTATTCTCCCTGTTTAGCAGGAAAGCACAATTACTGACCTTTAATATTCCTCTGTCGTGAATGTCTACCAGCTCATGAAGCATAAACGTTACAATTGCTAGGCAGCCTGTCCTTCAATTGATTTCTTTTTTCCAGCCATTGTTTCATAAGAGTTGACTACATTTGTCTGAAGTATGTGTCATGGAAAATTTGTAAATCATGGAAAAACTGGGAAAATAATAATAAAAAAAAATCAAACATGGCCATTTGCTCAATGCTAGCCATAATTCACAGTCCAGGTGTAACTATGGCCATATTTTTAGCAATTTGGGGAGTTTAATCTGTCACCTGTTTCATTTAAATCCTAGTGGCCAGTAGTGATTGGCAAATTTGAATGAATCCTATTGAAGTTAATAGGAGGTGAATCTTGAAAATCAATGCTGTATTTACAAAGGTCAATAGGCAGGGAATTGTACAATAAAGGTCATAGAAAGAAGGACATTACCCTGGGGGACATGTACCAATGCAAAACAAAATTCTGAAAATACCATTCAATGGAGAGCAGGTTGAAAGAACAACATGAAACATACAAAATTCCATTAAATATGCTGGGGGGAATGCGTATTACAGCAAAATTGGAATAAAAAAAAAAAACCCCTAAAATGACATTTCCTGCCCACTTTGTGGTGTTTTTCTTTAGGGCTGGTTCCGGATGAGCTTTTGCATATGCATTTTTGATGTATTTTCATTGTGTTCCAGTGCGTTGTTTCTCCACCTTCTTTTATTTAGCCACTTGAAAACTATCTTCATTCAGGACAAAAAGCAGAAATAAAGTTTGCAACAAATACAATTTTGTATTACATCAATTTAACTATAATTATAAATCAGTGAATACCACATTCACCAGTTATTCACAGTAATCCTCCTGGTGAATGCATTTTAATGTAGAATGACTAACCTGCAGTGTTTGGTGAAGGTCACTTTCACGGTTTTGGGTAAAATCAATATAAACTAATGCAAAGAACGGCTGTAATGTTAACATTTCAGTTTACTGTAGTCACACAAAAGGAGATATGATGCATTGTTGTGATATACAACTGCAGCACTCTATATTCAACAACTGCTCTTTGCAGAACTTGTCCACATGGTCTTCTGGTGTGCCATTCTGTTCATGTTCTGGTTGCTCCCCCAGTGGGGTGGCCATTAGGGGAGCAACTGCCCAGTGAATACAGAAAGTGATCTCACCCAGTAACAGTCTGAAACACATGATGGGTGCTACATTAACCTATTGCGCTAATAAGCCATCAGGGGAAATTCTGCTGCGTTGTCAGAAGATAATAGCTGTATGACCCATTTTCTTATGGTAGGCTAGGAAAATCTAATATAACAGCCTCTCATTCAACAGGATCATTAAGAGTAAATTACATTACGCTGCCAATCTTTCTCCATTTGAAACAGTGAGACATGATTAATCACCTACTGCTGCCTTGAATGCATGCATTGTTTTAGGTATGTCTGCCTTAGAAAAAGTGAACTACTGACAGTGAATACATTGTGGCATGGATGTGATGGGTTACTAAACATGCACTGCCCATCCCACTGCATTGACAGTAGACGAGTTTAGCATGCTTCCCTGACATTATTGCAGTGATGGTGACCCAATGCAAAAAAGAGCCAAGTGATCAATTGCAAAGCATTACACATCAGGAAGTTAGACCTGAAAGAAGGGTTCTTTAGTGTTAGTTTAACTCTGTTTTAGGTGCATGTAAGACCTAAAAGCACAGTGTATACATTCCCCAAATCCTCTTATTCTGGTCATGGAACACCCTTTCAAACAGAAAGTAAGATTATTCACAGGCAGTAAACTATGCTCCCTTCCTCTAAACCAGTGATGCTGGTCTTTATCTGGCCCTTGGGGCACTATTCCTCTTGCTGACACCAACAAGGAGGCACCATTACTTCTACTGACACCAACACTGGGGAGCCATTCTTGCAGAAACCAACGATGGGGCATTTTTTTTTCACTGACACCAATAATAAGACACTATTCCTCCCACTAATCCCAATGATGGGGCACTATTCCTCCCACTGAGGCCAATGATGGGGCACTATTCCTCCCACTAATCCCAATGATGGGGCACTATTCCTCCCACTGAGGCCAATGATGGGGCACTATTCCTCCCACTAATCCCAATGATGGGGCACTATTCCTCCCACTGAGCCCAATGATGGGGCACTATTCCTCCCACTGATCCCAATGATGGGGCACTATTCCTCCCACTGATGCCAATGATGGGGCACTATTCCTCCCACTGATGCCAATGATGGGGCACTATTCCTCCCACTGATGCCAATGATGGGGCACTATTCCTCCCACTGATACCAATGATGGGGCACTATTCCTCCCACTAATCCCAATGATGGGGCACTATTCCTCCCACCAATCCCAATGATGGGGCACTATTCCTCCTCCTACTAACAACAGGCACTAGGTTATTTTTTTTTTTTACTCACACTGGCATTTTCTACTCCCGCTGGCCACGCTGGCCCCTCTCAAGTCTGAAGAACAGTAAACTGGCCCTTTGGTTTAAAAGTTTGGAGGCCCTCTGCTCTAAACAAATGTCTTTAGTGCTGACACCTGCCATAATTCTCACGGAGATAAATGTGCAGAAATTAGATTTTTCCCTCTTCTTCGTAGCAATCAACTTCAGGTGAGAATTACAGCAGTTAATCCAGGTCTGCCTCCACTTTATCAACATGGAAAACTGATGTATACAAATGAGCGCCTCTTATTTTGACATTTATTTTCCCTCTCAAGAAGGTCAAATGATTTTGGTAAGCAATAATCAAAATTGAGAGCATCACTTGCTGTTGAACAAATTGATCATTTTAAAATGATATTGTTTAGCTACATTAGGATTAGAGCTGCTGTCTGCATTGTTTTCATATAACAAAGAATTGATTTTCTTATGATACAGCCATATATTATCTGTCAACATGCTATCTGCAGTAGTGATAGAAGCCCCAACTGGACACAGTGTATTGGTATAAGTTTGCAAAGTAGGAAATCAAAAGTAAAATCATGTTATAGAATATAAGGTTTATGTAGCTCAAAGACCGTGTACTTTTAAGTATTGAAGGTATAGCTTTACAGCCAAACGCAGTGATAGGAAGTGCCCTCATGCATCAACCAC
Organism: Staurois parvus; assembly: GCF_062004578.1. Taxonomy (NCBI): domain Eukaryota; kingdom Metazoa; phylum Chordata; class Amphibia; order Anura; family Ranidae; genus Staurois; species Staurois parvus. The sequence continues at coordinate 4,601,278 of NW_028317873.1, read as the reverse complement.
AGGATGATTACAAGCTGAGCACCAATGTACCCCACAGATGTACAATGTACCCTATACCAAGCAAAATACAGTCCTTTAATGAAACACTAAATCAGTTACTGACTTGGTTTAGTTTACACAGGCTTCAGCTTGTATAATGGCAGTGTGAATAGCAAGCTTCCAGTAGCTTTCCTAAAGCCTTTAACTGCCTCCCACCCAGCCTATACTAAATAAAATGGCTGAGTGGGAGTTTTCTTATCATGACAACCTCCTAGCTGCAAACGCTCTAGCGGCCATGTTTGGGCTTGATCTGTCACCCGCTGTGTCTGGTGACAAGACCCTTGTACCGGGCTGCCCCAGTACCATGTGATCACTGTGACCAATTACAGCAATCCCATGTCAGTTGTACACAATGAATGGCTTTCATTTATAGCCATTTGTTGTGTACTATTGACATGATCTCTGTGATTGGCCACAGTGATCACATGATACAGACAGGGTCAATCACCGCGCACCTGTACCATGTGATAGCTGTGAACACTCATAGCTATCCTATCAGAATGGTACATAATTACAATGATTAGATGCCACTCATAAAAATTATTGCTTTTCAGTGTGATAAGCAATCATAGTGTAAAAAAAAAAAAAAAAAATCCTGATCACCTTCCCAGAATAGTACAGGGTCACTATGGTAACAATATACTGCTATGGCCAAAGTATGTAAAAACATAGTAAAAGTTTAAAAAGGTTTAAATTGTCACCAGTCAGTATCCTTGATCACCACCACACCAGTCATATGATGACGCTGTACTGCTCTGGTGACAGTATGTAAAACCAATGTATATAATTTTTTAATTTTCCCCCAAAAAAAAAAAAGGTGACAAAACAAACAAAAAAACCTCACCATGCCTCTTATTAAATACCTCTGACTGTCTACTTTCCATTCATTTGGGGGGTATTTGTACTGTCCTGGCATTTTATGGCTTCAAGAAAAGAGAAAATTAGCCTGTCAATAAATTAGGACTGATCAATTTCCAAATATATATATATATATATATATACCATAGCTTGTAGACGCTATAACTTTCACACAGACTAAATAATATACACTGATTTGGGTTATTTTGTTACCAAAGAAATGTAGCAGAACACACTTTGGCCTAAATATATGAAGACAGATTATATACAAAAAAATTTAACAAAAAATACTGAATATTTTGAAGAAACCAAAAACAGATGTTTCTTAGTTTCCGTATAAAAAGTTTGCAAATTAATAAAGAGCCCAGAAAGCTCGGTCTCAAAAAAATTATAAAAATGTTATTTGGATACAGTGTTGCATGCCTGAGTATTTGTCAGTTGAAGTTCGACAGCGCTGAATTCTGGAAAATGGCCTGGGCAGACGGGGGTGAAGGTGTCTAGTATTGAAGTGGTTAAAGCACCCTTCAGCACCTGTTTGGAGGAGTTAAAACAGATCTTAAAAGGAATGCTTACAGTCACTTTAAACAAGTTGCTAGCAGGCTTCAGTAGGTTTTAAATAAGCTTCAAGTTGTGCTGCAGCTTACTGAAGCCTGCTAGCAACTTGATTAAAGTATCCGTTAGCACTCCCATGAGGATCGGTGTTTAACAGTCTCAAACTGGAGCTGGATGGTACTTTAGAGCATCAACAAAGTTTACTGAAAGATCTGAAAATGCTTTCCAAGGCCTCTTTCACGGGACTGCTCCAATCAGGTCGGCTTGTCAGTTTTTCAGGTGGACCTGATCGGACCATCCATTCACTCCTATTGACAGGTGGGTGTAAAAGTACTATTGTCCATTTACACCTGCCTATTTCCTATCTGATCCAGTCCACTAAAAACAAACGGAAGGCCATCCTGTCCTCCTCCATCTAGACCACAGGTGTCAAACTGGCGGCCTTCCAGCTGTTGCGGAACTACGAGTCCTGTGAGAAATTGCAAGGCTGACAGTTACAAGCATGAATCCCACAGGCAGAGACACGATGGAACTTGTAGTTCTTCAACAGCTGGAGGGCCGCTAGTTTGACACCCCTGGTCTAGACAGATCAGAGGGAAGTCGAGTGTAAAACAGACAGTGGAGTCCATTTACACCCAGCTGCCCATAGAGCACAGTGGGCTCTGTCTGTGTATGCTCTGCATCAACTGAGCGGACATGGACCTGTCATACACTCACTCTCCTCTGATCAGCAAGGGATCTGTGTCCATCCTGTGTGAAAGGGGACTAAAAGCTCAATGTTCACACTGTCCTTTACAAGCTGAAGCCTATGAGAACTAGGCCTTAAGGAGTCTCACACACCTGTTACCACTTATGTATGGAAGACTTTACCCATACAAAGTATTAAAATGTAAAATCTTAGTTTTAGTTAATACATAATTCAGTTTAAATCGTACTGTTTCTATAGTGTAGGAATTTTAAAACGCAACTATTTACTATGTTTATTTAGTTGTATTTTCTAAAACAATCATTTTGTCCAACATTACAGGCTATAAAATGTATTATATAATTTATAAGACATTAGATTATAGTAAAATAGAGAAATGCAGAAAAATACTATTTTAGCAAGTTTAAACCAAAAAATATACCAAATGTGGTATAGTATTTCAAGTATTTAGAAACAATGTTTGCAGTCTTTCAGTTTTTGTGTTCCTTATTCAGTGTGCTTTTCATATGTTAATTTCTTCTTGGATTCTTAAGAGTAAATAGTGATTACTTCTCTTCCACCTCCACGTACAAGAAGCACTTTGTTTAAACCTTCTGTCAAAACCTCTAAGAATTCCATATCTGACAAGGTGTTAAGGTAAACCATTCAAAACAGAAAGAAAATAGTCAATTGGTCTTTGCCTGTTTTTCAAAAATGTTTAATTTGTTTTTTTTTTCAAACATCAGCGCTGTAGAAGTTATACAAAGAGATAGGCCTGTATTACAAATATTTGCATCTTGTACCGTTTCAATGCCAAACTTTGAAAATTTTGCAGCTTTATAAATGTGAAACATTTTAGCAAAATTAAATAAAAATGGGGTAAAATCCTGAATTTGAAAAAAGTGTAGAGCTGACATCTTGCTTAACAAATCTTTTGTACCTACTTTTAAATAGGACAAATGTTTAAACTGAAAACAAGCAAATGTACTTTGGGGAAAAAAAACAAAAAAAAAAAAACACAGAAAGCAGTCAATTTGCAAATAAGTTTTCTGCCTCAGAGCACACAAGTTAGTTTGAGAGGAGCTGCACCCAAAAAAGGAAGTTCTGCATTAAGGACTCGTCCCCTGCTCCCCGTTAATAATTGAGCGGTTACCCAATTTTGACAGGTACCATACCCACTTCACCTCCGACTGTCTAGGCAAACACAAGCAGAAGTTCTCCCCCCAATCTTCTGAGACACGTGCCAGGTCCCAGGAGACTGCGGGACCATTTACAAGCGCAGTGGGCACCTGGCTATGAAGCCAAGCCACAAGCTGTCACATCCGGTACCCACACTTAAAAAGCCAATGCCGGGGACATAGGACGGCTGGTGAACATGGCTGGATCGAGGGACAGGTGAGTGGCTGTTTTTGTAAGCCAGCAGCTACAGTTTTTGTTTCTGCTGATTTTTTTTTTTTTTCTTACATGAGACTGAAGCTCACCTTTAAAAGTAACTTTTTGGAAAGTTGCCTTTTTTAGGAAGCTCTTTAAAAAGAGAAGTACAACCAAAGCTCTATTGGCTGTACCTCTCCTATAGATCACAGGAGTGCAGTTTGTTCTGCACTCCTGTGACCAGTTTTCAGCTGACAGCGGGCTGAAGCCCGCTGTCGGCTGACATCACTCAGCCGGTCCCGGCTTGGAAAGGATCCAGACTTTAAAATCAGGATCCACCCTGGAGTCTGGAACAGCACGCGGCCCAGTCTCTGAGAGCATGAACAAGCCATTCCTCCACACCCCAGCGCTACATTGAGAAGGGGGGGCAGAGCAGAGACAGCACCTCTCTGCTCAGAGCTGCTGTCAAACCTCAGCGCTCATGTGATTTCTGAATTATCAGCCTTAGAGCCAGCGGGGGACTGATGCTGCATCGGACCGATGCTGCATCCACCTAGGTAAGTAAAATTGGGGGGAAAAAAAACCATACTAGGTTTTGCATGGGGGCGACAGTCTTTACTTCCTCTCTGAAAAGCGATCTGTTTTAATTGCCATTTAGAGGGTGGTAAAACAGTGGGTTCTAGTATTCAGGAGTTTGATAGGAGGTGTGGCCCATCAAACTCAGCAAGATGTGTTAAATTAGCAGTACATGGGCTTTAAACAAACCCTCATAGATCTCTGTTGCTGCAGGAATGTTGCGGTACTTCATCCTCAAGCTTTATAACAAAGGAACTCTGGTCAGGATGTAGTTGGATTCTTGGCAGCAATACCTCAGTCTTCGGAGATTGGAGCCCGTGTTGAACTGGATAAAGGGATCTTAGAGTAAGCAGCTTTCCTGAATAATGATGTAAACACCATGTACCTGCTCTGTGTATGATACCAATCATCCAAATGCTCTGAGGAAGGGGGGGGCTGCTTCCTGTAACCCATGCAAGGTCCAATTTCAGCACATCAGAACCAGATGCACTAGTTGGGAGCCTCAACAGGTACCTATAGTCACAGTAGAGAGACCAGAGGACAACCTGCACATGTCACAGAGTGGGCTTGCACACAGCTGACAAAATACAAGACCAAGCATACTATGTTGACACTGAAGGATCCCTTCAGTGTCAACATAGTATCTGCTGTTTTATTTTTGCTGATGTCAGACATGTTCCCAAAAATAGGGAACAGTTTTATTGGAGGCGTTTCTTTAGTGCCATTGCAACCTGGGCCCCTGGTATAGCAAAGGGGTACAATGGTTAAAAAGGAAAACTTGGGCCCTTGGTAGTACTCAATAAAACAATTAGTGGTCAGTAGATGCTGCTCGAGGTTAAAACCCTCAAACTTGTGTCCCCATTCGGTGCAATGTAGAGCAGACAGTGCTGAGCTGTAGAGAAGAGATCCACAAAGCCAAATAAAGCTATGGCATTGTTCAACTGGATTTTGGTCGGACGTAGCCCAGCACCGAAGAGATAATCAAATTGCCCTGAGTTCCAGGATGTTGATGGGAACATGAGTTTCTTCCAACAACCAAGTCCCCTGTACCGAGAGGGCATCCATGTCTCTTTCCTTGTCTTTCCATGTTTTTGGGGGACGGGTTTCCCTGTCTCCAGAATAGGATTGGAAATCCATCATGCCAGGGAAAGTCTGGTCTTGTATTGTAGACACAAGGAGCTGTCTAAGGGCTGAGTCTGTGTCCCACACAGCCGTGAAGTTGAGTTGCAAAAAGTTCTAGAATGAAACTCTGCATACAGTACTGTCTCAAAAGAGGTTACCATCAGGCCTGATACGCTCAAGTAGACAAACTGAGGGTTGACCCTGGGACCAAAAGGATCCAAGCACATGAGCAGAACAGCAGTATGTCTCGGGGTAGGAATATCCTGGATGGACAGCCCTTATATCCGATATCAGACTCCATTCGGTGATTTGGGTCCAGCGACAACTTCCAAAAAGGTAAAAATCCACCTGAATCTATCTAAAGTGTGTGCACGGTTCATTGGACATTGACTGAAAGTGCTCTGGTGATAGTTCTGTCCTCCTTAAACAAACACCTTGGTGAAGACCCACATTGCCGTGGACAGCCAAAGGGAAAAGCAACAAATTGTTAAAACTGTGGGCTCTCTGCAGAATGCATATAGCGTTGAGGATGAGGGAAATGGGGATTTGGAAGTAAGCATTCCTGATTTCTAGAGTCCGGAAGGTCCCCAGGATATAAGAAAAGCAATGACCAACCTGGCCGATTTCATCCAGAAATTTTGAGCTTGCAGGATCAAGTTGAGGACAGTGGAAACGTTAGAGTAGAAACTCTGAAATTATTCCTCATTTGGAAATGGGGTGATGGACTCCTCTCAGAGACGTTGTTGAGTAGCAGTAAGAAGGGTACAATACTCCAGTTTGTAGTACCTAGAAATGACACTCTGGACCCAAACTTCTGCGATTTTTTGGGACCAGGTGGCTGATAGGTGTCCTCCTACTCTTGACAAGTAGGGGTGCCCCTTGATAGGGAGAAGGGCTTGGACTCATACCAGGCTTGGAGGTCCACATCTTCTGGTGGAAGGGTGCACAAGGCTTAGGCTTGAAGCTTGTAGATTAAAGAGGGGCAAAAGGAGCTTATTCCTAGCCTCAGGGGATGACTGCCTACCTGCGGGAGCATGAACATACTTATTCTGCGAGAGGAGAGTACTCTTACCCCCAGTGATTGCCTTTGTTTATTTAGAACATCCTTGTACAAATACACAAAGGGCATTCTCATGAAATGCTTCTGGCACTAGGTACAGTATACTACCATGAGAGTAGATACACATATACATATGAAGTGCTCTCCCAATACCATGTGAATAATTATCTAATACAGATGTGTATCACATAAATCCAGTGAATTCTTCACCACTACACTGAGTAATAGATGAATTTCTCACTCAGCAGACGGTGTCGACCCCCGCTTGGTAAAACAACGCTAGATAATCAAGTGGTGTGGATTCCCAACTGCAGGCTCTCATACGATGAATCTCCAAGCTCCCCTTCTAATAATGGCTCACCAGAAAGCTCAAATAAAACAAATTCTCATAAAATTGCACTAAGTGTAATATTTATTAAGAACCATGGTTCAAATGATGAATGAAAATTCACTCACATATTAAGGTGCCTGAATCCCAGCACCAGTCTGTGCAGCCAATATATATGCATCAATCTTGCTGTGGAAAGCCGGCATGCGCTCCAAGCGTTGCTTTAGCGGACCAGGTGTGATGTCATGTGAGACCCAGAAGTGACGGAATCACGCTTCAATTGAAGCGTGTTCCTATCACTTCCGGGTCCCACATGACCCTATCTATTTATGGTTTGTTATGCAGAGTGTTTATTCACTTAATATGAGCAGCTGCCATTACTGCCTGATTAGGTCAGAATTTATAATTCTGTGTTAATTTTGTTTAATTACATATTCACATTTGTTTTCACAAGTGCCACAATATTGCTTTATTTGACTAGAGTTCTGCTAACCAACATTTGAGGTAGAGGATTCTTCTCATGTAAACAGAAAGGAGACTCATCCTTTATATCTGGCAAGGTTCATCTGCCAAACCATCCACACGTATTGTAAGGCCACAGGTAAAAGTTCCAGATGGTGATGAACAAAGGGATAGGTTAAAATTAAGTTGGGGTCTCCAGACCGCAAGAGCCTGGCCTTTACAGATGATTATCACTGTAGAGTAAAAAATTAATGATGGCCCTATATTTATTGCTCTCACTGAGATATTTGTGAAAATTCCTCACATGTGATGCAATAGTTTTGAGCATTTGTATGTATGCGCAGGAGGGCCATGGGTGCTTTAAAATGTTTTTTTTAATTAATTTTTATTTATATTACTTTTTTTTTTCATTTAACTTTATTACTATTAAAAAAAGGGGCTAACCAGCCCCCTACATGATAGCTTTGAGCAGGTGACAAACACTTTTTATGGAGATATCAGAGGTCTATTACAGCCTCAATGCCTTCTCTACCCTCTATAGCAGCTAATCAAGCACAGATCAATGACAGCTTTGAAACCAGAAATGATGAAATTATCTTCACCCCCTGCTTCATTAGTCTCAGAGGAAATAAGGGGGAACGGATGTTTTGCATTCCAGGCTGTTTACCATGGTCCTAGGCTCTCTGAAGTAACAACAGGGCCAAGTAACAACAGGGCCCAGTAACCCGGCGGGGGAACTCGTACCGCAGCAGGGGCGGACTGACAAGTAATGGGGCCCCAGGGCAATAGGGGATCATGGGGCCCCTGTGTCCTTGCCCAAACTCAAAAAAGCCTATGAAAAAGGTACCAGGGACATCTCATGGGTCCCCCTACTGACCTCAGGCCCTCGAGCAGTGCCCGAGTTTCCAAATGATCAGTCCGCCCCTGTACCGCAGTATCATAAAAACGGTCAAGCAGCCATGAGCTTGTTATAACCACTTGCTGACAGGATGTACAGGGGTTGACAAAAATATGGAAATACTGCATGATTTGCAGGTGTGAAAGTGACAACATGTTTCACATTGAAAGCAGAAGTGATGTAACATTCTTTTGCTTCCACTGTGTGATGAAACACCTAACAGGTCGGAAGCCTCACTTTCATCATTCATTGCGTGCGCTGCTAGTAATACGGAGTCATGTCAGAGCTTACGGAGTGACCCAGAATAAGAAAACACCTGCTGCAAAAGTGCCTGCAAAGCTCAAACACAGTCTTCCAAAGCCAGTGTCCACAAAAACTGTGCAGAAAGAACTCCATAAGCAAAACATTAATGGGAGAGCTGCAATTGCCAAACCACTAGTGACCGATATTATTGCTCAGATAAGTGGAGCATGGCTCAACACCCACAAATTGTGGACTATAGATCAATGGAAGACTGTAATATAGTCTGCTAAATCGAGCTTCACACTGTTCCCAACCACAGACAGTGTTTATGTGTGGTGAACACCATTCCAAGATTACAACCAGGACTGCCTTCTCAGTCTTCCAAAGCCCATGATCACAAAAACTGTGTGGAGGGAAGTCCATAAGCAAAACGTTCCGGGAGAGCTGCAATTGCCAAACCACCACATGATATTAGTGCTCAGTAGAGGAGAGAGTGGTGTAACACCTATAAATAATGGCCTATCGATCAATGGAAGATTGTACTATGGTCTGATGAATTTAAGCTTCACACTGTTCCCAACCACCGGACATGTTTACATGTGGCAAACATTGTGTCATGCGTAAGACAAGGACTGCCTTGTGCCAACAGAAAAGCATTGGTGGCAGCACAATCATGGTTTGGGCAACCATATCTTGGTGTCCTGCAGGCCCCATCATCATCACCTTGAAAGGTAGAGTTACTGCCAGCAACTATGTACAAATTTTGACTGACCATGTGCACCCCATGGTTTCCCAAAGACCAAACTGGTAATGCTCAGATTCACACAGCTGGTGTTGTCAAATCGTGGTTTGACGAGCATGTAGGGCGTCACAGTCGCCGGACCTCAATATCATAGAGCCACTATGGTCAAGGAGAACTGAAACGATTTTTGCATGAAGAGTGGTACCAGATTCCATTATCCACCATTCAAGACTAACACTCACCAGGCCACTTTATTAGTTACACCTGTTCAATTGCTTGATAACACAAATTGCTAATCAGCCAGTCACATGGAAGCAACTCAATGCATTTAGGAATCTAGACGTGGTGAAAACTACTTTCTGAAGTTCAAGCCGAGCATCAGAATGGGTTAGAAAGGGGATTTAAGTGACTTTGAACTTGGCATAGTTGTTGGTGCCAGACGGGCTGGCCTGAGTATTTAAAAAAACTGCTGATCTACTGGGATGTTCACATACAACCATCTCTAGAGTTTATAGAGAATAGTCCGAAAAAGAGAATATATCCAGTGAGTGGCAGTTGTGTGGACGAAAATGACTTGTTTGATGTCAGAGGAGAAGGGGCAGACTGGTTCAAGATGATAGAAAGGAAACAGTAACTCAAATAACCACTCGTTACACCCAAGGTATGCAGAATACCATCTCGGAACACACATGTCAAACCTTAAAACAGATGGGCTACAGCAGGGGACAACACCGGGTGCCACTACTGTCAACTTACAATTCACACAGGCTTACCATAATTGGACAACAGAAGATTGGAAGAATGTTGCCTGGTCTGATGAATTTTGATTTCCCTACAGATGGTTAGCATGAAAATCCCAGTAGATCAGCAGTTTTTGAAACACTCAGATGAGCCCATCTGACACAAACAACCATGTCACATTAAAAGTCACTTAAATCTCCTTTCTTCCCCATTTGTCTCAAATGGTCTTCAAGTCTAGATGGCTAAATGCATTGCATTGCGGACATGTGACAGGATGATTAGCAATTTGTATTTCTAAACAATTGAACAGGTGTACCTAATAAAGTGGTCAGTGAGTGTAGATTTGTCAAATGCCAGGAGAATCCCTGGGGCAGTCCAACACCATATTGAACATAATGATTATGTTCTTTTCCCTGGTGTTTCCAGAATTTTGTCCACCCCTGTATACATTTGGCAAATCAGCAAGTGGTTAAGGACACCTGAAGCTGGCATCAGATGAACATCCACCAGACAAAACTTATGAACAGAAGACCAGGTATCAGCTCTGCAAATATATTGGAAACCATTTCTTGATTCAGAATAGCCCAAGAGGCACTCACAGATCTAGTAGAGAAAGCTTTAACAGGGAATAGTGGAACCCCATCCTTAAGGTCATAGGCTTGAGCAATGATTTTTCTGAGCTAACAACAAATAGTGAAAAAAGTAGCTTATTTCCTGTTGCAGGGACTATCAGGAATGAGCAACAAAAGAATCTGTCTTTCTAATGAACGCAGTGGACGAAAAGTAAACCTGCACAACACAAACCACATCCAGGCAGTGAAAGGAAAATTTCCTTTTGATGTACTGGAGCTGGACAGAGAGATTGAGGAACAAGGTGTTGGCTGAGGTGGAAGATTTAAACCATCTTATGAAAGAAGGAGGTCGTAGGCCTCAATGCTACGCAATCCTTGTGTAAGGTCAGATAAGGTTCTTTACAAGACAAGCCTGCCTTCTCAGAAACATGCCTTGCAGAGAAGATGGTAACAGGTAAAGCACCCTGGTGGGTGAATGCAGAAAGGAGATATTCCTTGATGGGTTCAGAAGGTGGTTCTGAAGTGCTGACAGAACCAGATTCTAAATCCACAGAGTCACAGGATGCTGCACAGAAGGGGCCATGTGAGACACCTCATGTATAAAAAAAATTCCTGACCAATGAATGGGAGGATAGTGGTCTTTGGGAATACGTTTGCAAGCTCTGTTCACATCAGGCAAAGTAAGGTGTGGGAGAATACAAACAAATGGCAACCACCCCAACCTATAACTGGCCTTTGCAGCAAGGAGCACACAGGAGGGTGATGCTTGTCAAAAACAAAAATTCCCAGCTAACTTACCAGCAAGCCTGCAACAAACCGAATTGTCCTGACTAACAGTTCATGGTAAAACCAGGGGTTTAGTTTGTACACATTTGCAAATATATGCAAAAGCTGCAGGGACACCTCAAAGCACCCTAGTGTGTTGCAGTCCTAACTCTATGAATTTTGAGAGTCTCCAAAGTTGGAGCACATATGTATTAATGTATAGATTAAGGGCAGGTATGTCTGGAGGGAGCCCACCCCTTCTTAAAAAGGTATAGGGACACACTGGACATCCAGAAAAAGCACAATGGCAGCAAAAGGTATGCAGTGCATCCATTCACCAATTAAACAACATTTGTTTTTGACATGCGTTGCCTTTTCATATGCTCCTTGCTGCAAAGGCCAGTTATAGGTTGGGGTGGTTGCCATTAGTTTGTATTGTTGGCTTGTTGGCTCAGCTTTGCCCTCCGCTCTCCTCACAAGCTTGACAGCAACAGGACCAATAGCTCCTGCTGCTGCCTCAATGGAAACCGAGGAGAGAGAAAGAACTGTTGCTCTCGTGCAGAATCGAGATCTGGCAAGAAATGGAGGAAGAAACTGAACCAGTTTTATAGCAAATCTTTAGAAGTGTCACATACCTTTAAATATCTCAATGAAAGGATACAGTTTTCATCACCTTGTTTACTCTTAGGTGGTCCTGGCATATTCAGTAAAACCAGCTGTGCATGCTGAGATCTATTACGAACAACTTCATTCAGCTTTACAGCAGTGTGCATTCTCCTAACATTTGATTGATTTCTGCAAAACAGTTTAATGACAATAAGCATTGCAACTCACACACAATTTGTATATTGTATGCAACACAACTGAGAAGTGTTTAACCAAATCATAATGTTCATAGGGTAGTAGATGCTACTAATGTTGCTTCACAATGTGCACAAGAAAATGCATGTGTTTACACAAGGTTTAGGTTATCAAAATGAAACACCCAAATTATTGTAGACTGAAACACAGTCTGTAGTTTAACTTACAGATTCTCCCATTCCCTGCAAGCAAAGAAAAAAAAGAGAAAGAGAAATAAGGTGAACAATATTTATTGGAGCTGCATTCAGATTTATATTCTCACTTTTACCTGTGTATGACAACTACGGTTTCCAGAAGGTACTGGCAATGGCAGCTCCCATATTTCCCTTGTGACCAGTTTTTGCAAAATGATGAACTACCTTATACTATATCTTACTTGGGAGCACTGGGAGCTATAAACTAAGCAGCATCATTCCAGATCAAGCAGCAGGGTGCAAAAGTAAACATAATATTGGGATATACGAATAAAGAGATAGAAAACAGTGATTCAAGTACAGTATTGCTTTTATATAAATCTAAAGCATGGAACCCGTTTTGGGTACCACACTGTAAAAAGGACATTCTGGAGAGGGTTCAAAAAGGTAGGTAACTAAATTATTAGAATCAATGGAAAATCTTACATATAATGAAATATTGTGTTCAGTCTGGGGGAAAAAAAATTGACAAAAGTTGAAATTTATCCAAAACCAGTATAAAGATTTGGTAAATTAAAGTTTTCTCCAAGGCCTGAAAAGGGGACATAACTTGTTGAAAAAAAGATTGAATATTTTATCAGTTTAGGAAGAGATTCTAAAAGAAATACTGGTCAATATGTGGAGTTTGCTTTACAATAGTGTTGGTGCTCACCCAAAATGGAAAACTGCAAGTCTTACAATGCAGCAATACTGTACAAAACCATAATTCCTGCAACTTGCCTCATTCATATGCTAACATTGCACAGAGAATATGCTACTCAATTCTGGCAACTTCCCATATTCATATACTGCACATAATCAAGTCAAAGGTTCTACTATTTAAAACTCTGTTTTCCTCATTCTTCTGTGATGCTTTACCCCATAGGAAAGTAATGGCAGCATTAATTACATTTAAAGGAAACACTGCATGAGTTTGCATCCTAACAGGCTGCTCTCGTGTTTGTATATATTTTGTCTCATGTTAAAAACCTTCTAAAAGAATATTTTGTGAATTACCTTTTCATTTGTGAAAAAATGTGAAGATTATTCAGTATTTTTATCTTTATCCGGAACAAGGATGCGATGTCTGATCTTCAAAAAAATGGCGCCTGCTCGATTGTGCGCCTGAGGGCTATTTAAGTCATGCACTGTGATGGCGTCAGTATGAGGGGGGTCCCTTTGAGAACGTGCATGTGCACAAAACGTGTCAGGGAGGAGCCTACGTGCTAACGTCACGCCGAGTCCATGCGATGGTCCGGCGGCCATCTTTATGAGTGGTTGTTGTTTTATGCTCCATGTGGCTGCATTGTTATTTTAATAAAAATTACACTATATGCTGCTGTCTTTGGGCACTGTTTTGTGTGCTCCTTTTCAGGATGTGCCACATTTGGATCGATTGCTGATCGCTGTACTGGAGGTCTATTTCCAGGAATGCCAATTTCACAGTTGAGGTCATTGGGGTATCTTTCCATTTCCTGTAGTGGATAAGACACATCGCTTGGAGGGATTTCCATACAGAGCCTGTTTATTTCTTGCTTCTGGTGAGTGCATAGTGGTGGGGGATTGTCACAGATGTCACTTCACAATGCTGATCACCATTGATTTACACATTGTTGGATTCTGTCATTTCTTTTGGACTTTATGATTTAGATATTGGATATTAGTTCCCATATCATTTTTGTTTATATATTAGCGCTGCACCTTTGTATACTGTGTTTATTCAGTGGAATAGGAGGGTTTGTCACTATGTGCCAGCTGCTTGTTCATTTAATTCTTTGCGCTCATTACACTTTTTTTTTGCCACTTATAAAGTTTAAGGTGTTTAAAGTCAATTTGCCTACAAGTTATATTACTAGGTGTGGAGCCTGGTGGGCTGCGTCAGTCCCCTGACGTCTTGTACATCTTGGATTATGAAAGATTCATAGTGGGAGCTGTCCATTTCCTGTGAGTTTTAAATGTCCTGGCACCACCTGCAGATTTCTCCCTAACATTACACACACATGGGGGTTATTTACTAAAATTAGAGAATGCAAAATCTGTTGGATTCTGCATGGAAACCAATCAGCTTCCAGGTTTTATTGCCAAAGTTTAATGGAAGAAGCTAGGCGATCCAAGCAGAAGTTCTACAACCCCCTCCCTCCCCACAGTCTTCTGGGCCTCAGCACAGGTCCCAGAAGGTTGCAGGACCAAATCGCATTATGCAGCATGGCTCACGCATGCTCAGTGGGCACCTGGCTGTGAAGCCGCAAGCTGTCACAACCGGGTGCCCACATCTAAAATGCTGGTGCCGGGTACCGAAAGCACTATCCGGCGCTCCCTCAGGTGAGCAATATGTCTGTATAATAAAAGTCAGCAGCTAAAGTTTTTGTAGCTGCTGACTTTGAATTTTTACAAGAATGACTGGAGCTCAAATTTAAGTTAGAAGTTGATTGGCTACCATGCAATGCTGCATCAGATTCTGAGTGCACCGAATTTAGTAAATCTATACCATGAAAATGCAAAGGATTAATATTGAAAATTTTGTTACAGTGGGAGCTTAGGAGCAGGACAGAAAAAGTCTTGAATATGGTGATAGGAGGAGACCACCTTGGACTGAAAAAAAGCCTTAGGTCTCAAGACAACCTTATCAATGTGTAACACCAGAAGTGTTCCTTACAAGATACTGTTGTAGCAGAAGTGAGACAACAAGCAATGAAAAAAGAAAAAAAAAAAATCACTTTAAAAGTGCGTTCAGCCAAGAAAATATACTGGAGAGTATTAAAAGGGAGGCTTTTGAAAAGCCATCATTACTAGATTAAGATCCCATAGCATCACCAGACGGCATCAAGGTGAAGCTAAATAAGCAACTCCCTGCACAAATGCATTTACCAGAGAATGAGAGCCCAGAGGATGATGGAAGGAGATATCCTAGGACGAAATCTGTCCCCTGAAAAGGTACTCAAGCTCCGATGTCAATCTAGACCCGACTGGAGAAAGGCCGTGCCAAGGTACGTTCAACAGAGTTTCATCTAGAGTGAAACTCTTAGCTCGCAACAGGCAAAATAAACCTTCCAGGTGCAATATATTTTGCAAGAAGTAAACTTCCGAGAATGAAGATGATTTGGTATAACCAAATCTGATAAGCGTCTGTTTATTGGGATATAGGCTTCAACAGCCAATCCATCAAAGCCAGCCACCAGAAGAGGTCAAGGGGAATCTGCAAGAAGCCAGAGTACGCTCAAGTACCAGTTTGGTGCTACAAGAATTACCAGAATGTCCTTTAGACTCAATCCTGTGAAGTATCCATGGAAGAAGCTTTACTAGAGGAAAAGGACAGATCATGCAAAACTGATCACACAGTCTCCAGAGCATCTACTGCAAAAATTTGAGCATCTCTGGAGCTGGCCATGAACCTGTTCAATCTGCTGTTGAACTGAGATACTAACAGGTCCACATTTGTAGTCCCACAGCAGTGAACAAGGTCCTAGAAAACGTCCAGGTGAAGGGACCACTCTCCTTGAACTAGATAGATAAGCCAGTCTGCAAATTTTCTATGTCTGGAATGTGTACAGTGTTCAGGGATGGAACACAATGCTCACCAAGTTGGAATCAATTCTTCTTCTTCTTTGCCACCTGACTTCTTGTGCCACTTTGATGGCCACGGCCATGGCATTTTCTGGCTGATCCTACATTGGTCCTCGAAGCTGAAAT
Organism: Staurois parvus; assembly: GCF_062004578.1. Classification (NCBI taxonomy): domain Eukaryota; kingdom Metazoa; phylum Chordata; class Amphibia; order Anura; family Ranidae; genus Staurois; species Staurois parvus. Next base: position 4,585,540 of record NW_028317873.1, on the reverse strand, counting down.
GTCTAGTGCCGAATGAACAGTCACATGGCCAAGGGGCATCAGAATGTTTATTGGAAGTTTGGATTCCTTCGCTGACCAGGTTTCACTAACCATCATCATTCTGACACCCGTTGTGAGAATCTGCCAAGTTAGTGGAAGAAATTACTTTCTCGACTCCAACACTGAACTGGAAATCAGGCAGAGGTAGGCTGATGGAGACAAACGCATAGGATAGTCCAGAAACTAAATCTGTTTGTCCCAAGCAGACAGGATGCGGAATTGCAGAGTTCCGGAGAGAAATTGGGGATAAGGCACTGCCTTGAATGAGGCTACGATCAGTCCCAGTACCCTCATGCAAAGCGCACCGAAGGGCGATGTCTGGATTGGAGTATACCTGCTTGAAAGCGAAAAAACCTGATCTATTTGAAGGGCAGAAAGACCCAGGCCTGGAATGTGTCAGGGACCAGTCCCAAGTATTCCAGAAGATAAGTTGGATCCAGCACATATTTCTGTGGTTTGATGATCCACTTGACGTTCTGCTGAATCAGTACAGGCTGTTGGTATTCAAAGTCTGGACAAAGCAATCTTTCAATAACAGATTATCCAGGAAGCCCATGATGTGGACAGAGAGCAAAGATCCAAAACAGTGGCCAGGACTTTTATGAAGACTCAAGTAGCAGTGGATGGGCTGAACGGCAGAGCCACAAACTGAAAATGACAGTTGTCGACCACAAAATGGTAAAATCGCTGGTGCGAAGCAAAAATGGCAATGTGTAAGTACGAATTCTTGATGTTCACAGACACCAGTAGATCTCCTGCTGCAAGGAGTTCTGAAACTGAAGGAAGGCGTTCAGGCACTTCAGTTGAGGAAAGTGGATAAATAGTATGGAAACTGTAGGGTTAACTTAAAGTATTGATTTATATATAAAATAATCAGATTCCTGGGCAGGTGGCTTCTACACCCCCGAGGATCTCCAAGATCTCCTTGGCTTGTAGAGTAATGTAACAAAAATGGAAACTAAAGCAACGCACCACTGCAAAAAGGTTCAGAGACAACTATATTCCACAAAACTTCAGGGGGATAATCCAAAGTGGGCTGCCAAACCAGCTGCTGACAAGACCTGTGCTTGTATTCACACTAGAATAACATTAAATGCCCAGTTTTCTTTTAGTCCAGTCATAATGCTGTAAATCAAGTTCTGGTGAAGGTGCATTTTTGGACCCCCACTATTAGATACTCCCCAGACTTTTATTGGAATAAAGTTTTATCTGTTCAGGCACTTCAGATCTAGGATAGGATTAAAATCGCTCTCGGCTTTCAGAATCATGAACAGGTTGCAGTAAATACCTGGAAACCTCTCTTGTGGTGAAATGAAGTCCTGGGCTTAGACTTAGAGGAAAAGACTTGGGATGGATGAAAGGAACTACTTCTAAACCCAAAAGAGAAAGATTTGTTGTTGCCTTAGCTTTTTTTCCTGCTAGGCAAAAGTGTACTCTTGCCACCAGTGACATCCTTAATAAAAGATTCCAGATGGGTTTTTTTTATGTTTTATTTAATAAAAGACATGAGTTTTCAGTTACAATTTACAGAAAGAAAGCGGAAGGTTGACTTTTACATCAGTTACAGAAAAATCAGGAGGTAAAGACCTTGAATAGACGATGCATAACACAAAGCACCAGACAAGAATGGAACCAGGGTCCTTGGACATACATCTGGTCTAGACCACAAGGGTCTCACAATCTCCATGGATGTAATAACAGGCTGCATGGTAGGCCCAGTAAGAGCAACAGAAGCCTTGAACAGTGATTCAAATCTCTTGTTCACAGCGTCTTTAAAGACCAGAATATCCTTCACCAGATTAATTAAGCAGGCAATATCAGGATCCATGGAAGGCACTAACCAGTTTTTGCCAAATGCTTCCTCCATAGGGCATTGCTGAAAATAACATTTAGGGGGTACATAAACTTTCTTCATGTGAGGCCATTCCCTAGGGGGTACATAAGCTTTCTTCGTGTGAAGTCATCCCGTATTTAAAACTTCCACCAAAGAGTGACCAGGAAAGGTTTTGAGTGGATTTGCAGCCTTTTTAGATCACATACTGGTGTCTTCAGGGCAGAGAGACACCAGAGTCTTAAGACAGAAAGCAGAGATGGTATCTTTGAGCTTGGGAGAAATAATGGCTGAAGCAGCATGGGAAAACAATACAGAGACCATATTATTTAAAAATAATGGCTGGGAGGAAGGAGACACAAACATCTTCAAACACACCTAGCAGAACCTCCTATGCATAATTAAAGGGCCTGGCCCTTACTTACCAACCTTTAGTAACTAGAACAGCTGCAATATTGAGGAGAGAAAACAGCACCCTGCTTCACCACTTTGGAAAAGAATACACCTGAAGTGGTCTTCAGGGACTGTGATCACCACTACCCTGAAACTGTACAGCACCCTGCAACCATCCCCACACCCTTGTGTCGACCATCCCCACAAGCTGCACAGCGTATCAAGGAGGAGCACCTAATGCTCTTATCAAGATGGTCACACTACACAGAATCTGTATGCAGGACAAAGCATGTTAAGTCAGTAATAGGAAAAATATTAGCTACAGGGAAACCACATTCGATTTTAGTGACTATTACTTTGCCCTTCCCCTGCTTTTTTGGAGCACTGCTTCCAGATTTCAGTTCCTCTTAAAAGCAAAATATACAATTCACATTTGAAACACATATCTGGGAAGTGTTTTACCTATGAAATGATTTTTAATTGAATTCAAATCACTTAACATATACAAATTTCTTAAAAATACTCCACAAGTGTCACCTCTATTTCTTGGTTCAGTTTTGCAGCTTCCGGCATTATCAATCTGCCATCTAGTTGGAAAATAATTAGTATCATCATACGGTTGATTCATTTTCGGACATAGGACAAAGCCGAAACAAAAAAATAGCGGCGTCAGCATCTTGGCTATGCATTGTAGCAAAGTTGTCGAGTAAAACATTACACATAAATTTTAATGGTGTATTTAGCCACTTGTCTAGAGTTTCATTTTAAGAAAACACACTAATTTATAAATGTTTTCAAACAAATTTTACCAAATACACATTTTTTTCTAAATGGATTCAATTGGAAGACATGAATCCTGTGTGAAAATCATGTGACTATAGGTAAAAACATTTATAAATCTAGTAAAACCTTGGATTGCAAGCATAATTAATTCCGGAAACATGCTTGTAATCCAAAGCACTCGTACATAAAAGCGAATTTCCCCATAAGAAATAATGGAAACTCAGATGATTCGTTCCACAACTATTTTATATAAAAATGTTTACAATAATACAAAATACAGTACAAAGTAAAATTAAAAAAAATTGCTTGCACTTTACCTTTGAAAAGAATCTGGGCTGGTGTGAGAGAGATGAGAGAGAGGAGGAAGAGGAGGAGGGTTATTGTTTAGGACGTCTATCACTAACGAGATCACTGCTATCTGTTGGCTCACTGGAAATTTTTTCTTTTTGTGAGACTTTAACAAGGAACCTATCCATGGACACTTGCTTTTGCCTCCTTTTGAAAATTTAGTGCAAATGTGACATTGCCTTGTCAAACAGATTTATCAGCCTTATTCGGGTGGTGCTTTTCTACAAAATTTTCACTGTTTCCCACATTTTACACATCTCCCTAATCGCATTTGAAGTGAGCGATTCCTCTGTCTTTTTATCCTCTTCAGACGATCTCCTCCATAACCCCTTGCTGTTGCTCGCGATGCAGATCCATCAGTACGTTGGTGGTCAGCTGCTGGTCATGTTCCTCCATCAGCTCTTGAATGTCGTTCTCATTTACCTCCAATAACATGGTCTTCCCCAAGGACACAATTTCATCGACAACTGGCAGCTCCTGTTCCTGAGCAAACCCCTCAAAGTAATGTTCAAGAACACAATCAGACCACAGTTTTCTCCAAGCAGAATTAAGTGTTCTCTTATTGACCCCATCCCAGGCTTTAATCGATGATCTTGAGGCAGTTTATGATGTGGAAATGATTTTTCCAAAACTCTCGGAGGGTAACATTCGTTCCTTCAGTCACCTCGAAGCATAACTGAACTAGTGCTTTGGTTTAAAGCTTTTTAAAGTTGCAAATTACCTGCTGATCCATGGGCTGGAGTAGTGGAGTGGTGTTGGCAAGAAGGAACTTGACCTTAATGAACTCGAATACCTCCCGTAAGTCTTCCTCAAGGCTTAGAGGATGATCAGGAGCATTATCCATTACCAGCAAGACTGAGTGGCAGATTCTTTTCTAAAAGGTATTTCTTCACTGTAGGACCAAAGAGCTTGTTGATCCACTCAACAAACAAAATACGAGTGACCCAAGCCTTGCTGTTGGACCTTCACATAACGTTTAACTGGCTCTTCTGCACCTTGAAGGCTCGTGGATTCTCGAAATGATACACAAGCAGGGGCTTGATTTTGAAATCCCTGTTTGCATTAGCACACAACAAGAGGGTGAGACGGTCTTTTTACAGGGCATTGCATTCTCTTCTGCTGTAATGTAGATCCTCTTTGGAATCTTTTTCCAAAAAATCCCTATCTCATCACAGTTAAAAACTTGCTGCGACAGGTAACACTTGAAGAAAACCATGAGATTTTGGAACTCGGCAGCGAATGCAGCCTCTCCGTGCCTCACAATACTATGGATGCAACTTCTCCCTCCCACCATCCGCTGCTCGCCTTGAAGCCTTCTTCATTTTCTGTCAACGTACGTGGCAGTTTATTTACAAGGTCGGCATACAAGGCCTTTGCCTTTTCGCAGATGTTCTCAGACCCAGTATCAGCTGCTAGTTGCTTATCATTTATCCAGACGAGAAGCAACTTTTCTACATCTTCCAGAACATGTGGACGTTGCTTTGATTTTCTTGTGACTCATTTTGCTGCATCTAGCCCCTCTTATTATTTAATATTGTGCAAATCGTCGATGTAGACTTGTTATAAAATCTTGCGATGTCGGCTACTCACATACCTCATTCATGCTTCTCGATTACTTCCTTTTTAACTTCCACCGTAATCATCTCCTTCTTACCGCCTTCCTTTTCAGTCTTTTTTTTTCTTCATCTGGGCCATTGTTGCAGTACAGATGTTGACTATATGAGTGAGGCATGCCGACTGAGACTGGGAGACGATTATCCACAATCCCGCAGCAGGAAAGAGAGAAGAACCATCAACTCAGTTGTTATGCAACGCTCGGCAGACAAAGTGTACGTACTACTTGCATTGCAAGACCTTATGAACTTGAAAAAAAAAAATTTAGCTCAACACTCGCAGATCAAGTTACTTGGAATCCAAGGTTTTACTGTAATGATATTCAATAATCCATCTTCATATTTATAACAGCAGAATCCTAAACTCCAACAGGATAGGGAAATAAAAACAAAAGAAAAAAAACCTAGATCAAGATTTGATCTAGTTCAGTGCCAGGGTTAGTGTTTGGATCAAGGTCAGGGTCAAAGGGCAGGAGTTTTTTTTTAAATTGGCATCAGCGTCAGCGTGTTTTAGGAAAAAATAAAAAAAACACAACAAATCAAAAAACAATGTGCACTATTGTTTCTGGGCTGTACTGTGCGTACAAACAACAAATAACACACACATGTATGGTATCTCTGCAATCACCAAGAGCTGGAAAATTTATTTTGGGTTGTTCTTTGGTGGTAGGTTATGGTAGTAACAAGAAACACCGCTAAATTTAAAACATTTTTTTTACTATTTTGGGGCAGTTTTCCTTTGATAATACAAAAAAAATAAATACATCAGGAGATATCCATTACCATTTACCACTACAAGAAAGCCCAATTTGTCCTAAAAAAACAAAAAATGCAGTATAATCCACCTGGATATACAAAGTAGTTGTGATGATATGTACGGTTTTACTAACACAGGTCAAAGTTGCAAAATTGTGCTTAGGCATTAATATTTGATTTACCCTTAAGTGTGAAGGGGTTAAAAAGGCCTGGATTCTTTCTTGGATACACAGAATATAACTGGTTACTAACATTTATAAGTAAAGTTGATCCAGGGAATATCCGATTGCCTCTCGGGGATCAGGAAGGAATTTTTTCCCCTGGAGCAAATTAGATCATGCTTTGCTGGGTTTTCTGCCTTCCTCCGGATCAACTGTTATAGGATTAGAACATTTTTTTTTTTTGTTTTATGGTTGAACTGGATGGACTTTTGTCTTTTTTCAGCCAGACTAACTAACTATGTGCTAGAATGGCCCAGTCAAAGTCCAGACCTAAATCCAATTGAGAATCTGTGGCCAGACTTGAAAATTGCTGTTCACAGACGCTCTCTATCCAATCTGACAGATCTTGAACTATTTTGCAAAGAATAATGGGCAAGAATTTCACTCTCTCGATGTGCAAAGCTGGTAGACATACCCAAAAAGACGTGCAGCTGTCACTGCAGTGAAAGGTGGATCTACAAAGTATTGATTCAGCGGGGCTGAATACAAATGCACGCCACACTTTTCAGGTATTTATTTGTAAAAACATTTTAAAAACCATTTATCATTTTCCTTTCACTTTACAGTTATGTGCCACTGTGTGTTGGTCTATCACATAAAATCCCCAAAAAAGACATTTACGTTTTTGGTTGCAACATAAAATGTGGAAAACTTCAAGGAGGTATTAATACTTTTTCAAGGCACTGTAGTCAGCAAGAGAAGAAGGCATCCATCCCCTAAAAACACTAGCAAAATACTGGAGCCTTCGGATGGCCAGGGTTATATGAGGGTACTAGGGGACAGACTCAAAAAGGCTTTTGTCAGTTTCCAATCACCTGAAGGTAGTGGCATATGACACATGGTCTAAGAATCAATTCCTGTAGTGTACGATAAAGATAATTTGATTTTAAAAAGAGAATGAATTAAAGCAACTGTTTATGGCAACCATAAGTCGTGTCACAGGAGGTAATAAAATTTTACCTAAACTCATGCAAAAATACATTTCTTATAAAGGTTCATAGGTACTTACGGTTTCATATTAAATAAGTCCCTATAGCCTCCTGCATTAAGGTCTTTAATTTTATGTTTTTCAGCAATAAGTTTTTCTTTAGTCCATGTCATTTGAACCTTTTCTGGTGTAGCAGCACTTGATTTGTCCACCACTGCCGAATGGGATGCTGTATTTCTGTCATGGATAAGCTGTGCCTGAAGAAAGACACCAGTAGAAAAAGTTAACATTTAGAAACAAATGAGCTTTCCTCAAAGTTCTAAAAATTTTCTAATATAGAATATGGCTAGATAGTCCTACTATATGAGAAACAATCAAAGCTGTCTTCCTAAATAAAATCCAAGTTAGACTTACTGGTAACTTGTTTTCCAGTAGTCTTTTAGGACAGCACATGAGAAAACACAGATCTTCCTCCTCATGCAGGAAACACACCCACATCAGTCTTTAAATTGGAGGCATCTCTCCACAGTCCTCAGTTGTCGAAGAGTATCTCAAGTCCATCTGAAAAACATAAGCACGGTAGCATAAACAATATCAGGGTGGGCAATTACTGTTGTCCTGAAAGACTACTAGAAAACAAGTCATTCTAACTTTGATTTTCTCAAAATGTCTTTCAGGACAGCATGAGAGGATAAACGAGATCTTACCCCTTAGGGCGGGACCACAGCTTGCAGAACCTTACAACCGAAGGCCTGCTCCCCAGCTGATAATAAATCCAGTCTGTAGTGGCGCAAAAGGTGGACATATTTGACCATGTCGGCGCTCTACATATTTGTTCTGGGGTGGCACTGGCCTTCTCTGCACATGTGGCTGCCATAGCTATCATGGAATGAGCATGAACGTCCATCAGTGGAACAAGATCAGAAAAGTTAGATGTTGATTCGATTGCCATCGAGCAATGGATCCTTTAGTGGCTTTCTGCCCTTTTTTAGTCCCAGCAAACAAAAGAAAAAAAGATTTAGAACTCTTCAAATCTCTCTTTAATTTCAAATAACGTAAAACCATTCTTCTCACGTCTCAAGGATGAAAATTTCTTTCCTTCTCCCCTGATGGATTAGGACAAAAAGTTGGCAAAATAATGTCTTGAGAACGGTGATAAACCAACACTACTTTTGGGAGAAAGGCTGGATCAGTTTTCATGACAATCCTGTCTGGATAAATCATCAGAAAGGGATCTCTGACTGACAACACATGTAGATCACTAATTCTGTGTGCGGAGGTGACCACAATTAGTAGAACTGTCTTCAGTGTGACATACTTCAATGTTGCAGACCCCAAAGGCTCAAAAGGAGATTTGGTTAGAGCTTTTAGGACTACTGAAAGATCCGATTTGGTAAAGGCTTTAGCATTAATTAGTCTGGATTGAGATAAAAGTCTTACAAAATCTGATGACTAAGGGTTCAGAGGAGATTGAGTGCTCCAGAAAGACCCCTTAAACTGCAACCTGGACTTTTAACGTGCTGATAGCCAATTTCTTATTATCCCTTGTTGAAGAAACTCCGGGATTGAGGCGAGATCTTCCGAGGGACTTGAACTGGACAGGCACCATGATTTATATATCTACAACTTACTAGGAGAGTGTCTGTAACAGAACGGGACCCCGACTGCACTAGGGTATTTCCGTTAGACAGTGAAAAAAAGGGGGAGAGAACAATGTTCTTGGACAACTTGCCAGCCAGCTTGCTAACAACCGAATTAACCTGTCTAACAGTATGCGTTTATAACAGGGGTTTAGTTAGCACACATTTGCAAATACATACGTAAGCCACAGAGCCACGACACGGCACCCTGATCATCTGTGGTCCTAACTCTAAAATTTGTGAGTCCCCATAGTAGAGGCACATGCATTTAATGGATAGATCAAGGGCAGGTGGACCTGAGGGAGCCACCCCTCTTAAAGGCAAAGGAGTGCACTGGACCCCAGCATGTAGCATACATGCTGGGGTCCAGTGCACTCCTTTGCCTTTAAGAGGGGTGGCTCCCTCAGGTCCACCTGCCCTTGATCTATCCATTAAATGCATGTGCCTCTACTATGGGGACTCACAAATTTTAGAGTTAGGACCACAGATGATCAGGGTGCCGTGTCGTGGCTCTGTGGCTTACGTATGTATTTGCAAATGTGTGCTAACTAAACCCCTGTTATAAACGCATACTGTTAGACAGGTTAATTCGGTTGTTAGCAAGCTGGCTGGCAAGTTGTCCCAAGAACATTGTTCTCTCCCCCTTTTTTTCACTATGTGATGCCTGTTTATGTGTCCTTGCTTCATAAGCCAGTTATAGACTTGGGCGGGTGGCCACTTTTATGCATATTTCCGTTAGACCCCCGCTTCCCTGTCCGAACACAGATCCACGGCTACCACTCGAAGTAAAAACAGGAAATAGACTACTTTATTTTAACACAAAGACAAGATATGTACACAGGGCGGGGCAATACACACCCGGTAACAAGAAACACATCAGCAGGTAGTCCCATCAGGGGGAAGGGCTGCTGGAAACACCCCCACCAAGCCAATAGACAAACACATACATCCCATAATAGTTTGCTCCCAAGCAAGAGACACAATAGAACAATGGGATACAACCACATGGCATTAAACAATGAACAACCCCAACCTATACATGTCTACACAATATCAGGACATTTCACCCTGCACCCCTAACAGGCACAGGGTGACTTACACATAAGAGGGATATGGGGAGCTGAGACAGGGGTCTCCCCACCTCTCCAAAGCGAGCTGTGTTCCATGGGCCCCCCACCCAAAGTCATTCTCGTCACAGTGTCTACTAAGCATTTTGAGATGCCTTTCTTTTCTAGCAGTTGCTTTTCAGAAACCACCCTGAGATGTAAATTTTCTACTTTTGAGTGACACAGAGGACCCTGTAACAACAGATTGCTCCTGAGTGGAAGCAGCTGATATGGCTTGACCGTTAGCCGGAGGGGTGTTGCAAAACTGTCTAAATAGCTAAAGACCTCCAAACTTCAAGTGGTCTTCAGATTAGCACAACAGTGCATAGAGAGCTTCATAGAATGGGTTTCCATGGCCGAGCAGCTGCATCCAAGTCTTACATCACCAAGTGCAATGCAAAGGTGTAAAGCATACCGCCACTGGACTCTACAGCAGTGAATCTCTGGAGTGACCAATCACGCTTCTCTGTCTGGCTGTCCGATGGACATGTCTGGGTTTGGCGGTTTCCAGGAGAATGGTACTTGCCTGACTGCATTGTGCCAAGTAAAGTTTGGTGGAGGGGGGATTATGGTGTGGGGTTGTTTTTCAGGGTTTGGGCTTTGCCTCTTCGTTCCAGTGAAGGGAACTCTTAAGGCATCAGCATACCAAGACATTCTGGACAATTTCATGCTCCTAACGTTGTGGGAACAGTTTGGGGATGGCCCCTTCCTGTTCCAACATGACTGCGCACCAGCGCACAAAGCAAGGTCCATAATGAAATGGATGAGTGAGTTTGGGGGTGGAGGAACTTGACTGGCCTGACCTCAACCTGATAGAAGACCTTTGGGATGAATTAGAGCAGACAGTGAGCCAGGACTTCTCTTCCGACATCAGTGCCTGACCTCACAAATGCGCTTCTGGAAGAATGGTCAAACATTCCCATAAACACACTCCTAAATCTTGTGGACAGCCTTCCCAGAAGAGTTGAAGCTGTTATAGCTGCAAAGGGTGGGCCACTCAATATTGAACCCAACGGACTAAGACTGGGATGCCATTAAAGTGCTTATAAAGGCAGGTGTCCCAATACTTTTGCCAATATAGTGTATATTTCTAAAGGTGCTAATGACATGAAATTTCCACTACATGTCAGTAACAACTCATGCAATGCATACATACAAAGAAACCAAAACAAATAAGTTCAGAAATTAAGTGATGTGTAATAAAATGGAATGACAAGAGGAAAAAGTATTGAACACGCCAAATGAAAATAATTTAAAGTGATTCTAAATGCTTATTTTTTTTCAAGAAAAAATAAACATGTCTACACTTACCTGCTGTGTGCAGTGGTTTTGCATAGAGCAGGCTGGATCCTCCTCTTCTCGGGTCCCCCACAGGCTCTACTGGCCTCTCCCTCCTGTCGGGTGCCCCCACAGCAAGAAGCTTACTATGGGGGCACCCGCTGCTCCGTGTATCCATTCACACACTGAGCCGCAGCTCAACCCCACTTCCTCTCTTTTCTTTTTGGCTCACTGGCTGCGATTGACAGCAGTGGGAGCCAATGGCTCTCATTTCTGTCTCAGCCAATAAGAGAAGGGAGCTCCGGGATAGCCAAGACTCCAGTGCACTTCACTGGATCGAGAGGGGGCTTAGGTGAGTATTGGGGGCCGTTAGAACCACTTTAATACTTGAGCCTGTAAAACCTTGAGCCTTTAGAACCACTTTAATAGTTGGTACAAAATCATTTGTTGTTAATGACAGCTTCAAGACCCCTCCTGTGTGGAGAAACTACTCGTATTCATTGCACAGGTGTGATTTTGGCTTATTCCGTGGGCCTCTTCTATGAACTCTGATCTTTAGTTCTTTCCATAGATTTTCTATTGGATTCAAGTCAGGTGATTGACTGGGCCATGCTAGCAGTTTTATTTCTTTCTTTGAAATCAATTGAGAGTTTCCTTGGCTTTGTGTTTTGGATCATTGTCTTGCTGAAATGTCCACCCTTGTTTCATCTTCATCATCCTGGTGGATGGGAGCATATTTTTATCAAGAATGTCTTGGTTAATTTTTTCCATTCATCTTTCCCTCAATGACATGATGTTTGCCAGTACAGTATGCTAAAAACAGCCCCATACCATGATGTTCTCACCTCCAAACTTCACTGTTGGTATGGTGTTTTGGGGTGAAATGCAGTGCCATTTGACCTCCAAACATGGTGTGCATTATGGAATCCAAGAGTTAAATTTTGGTCTCATCTGACCAGACTATATTCTCCCAGTATTTCACAGGCTTACCTAAACGTTGTGCAGCACACTTTAAACAAGTTTCAACATTCTTTTTCTTCAGCAATGGAGTCTTGTGTGGTGAGCGTGCATACAGGCCATGGTGCTTGAGTGCAGTACTTTTTTTTTTTTTTTTTTTTTTAAACAATTGTACCTGCTAATTCCAGGTCTTTCTGAAGCTCTCCAGAAGTGGTCTTTTGCTCTTGGACAACTCTTCTGATAATTCTTTTCACTCCTCTGTCAGAAATCTTGTAAGGAGCACCTGGTCATGGCCAGTTTATGGTGAAATGATGTTCTTTCCACTTCAGGATTATGGCCCCAACAGTGCTCACTGGAACATTCAGAAGTTTAGAAACCTTCTGTAACCAATGCCATCAATATGTGTTGCAACAAAAAAGTTGCGAATGTCTTGAGAGAGCTCTTTGCTTTTACCTATCATGAGATGTGTGACTCCTTGGTAATGAGACACCTTTTTATAGGCTATTAGTTGAGACAACCAGCTGATATTAATTTGCACTGACATGGAGCAGGATTGCTTTCTAATTACTATTAGATTTCAGCTGGTGTCCATGCTTTTTTGTGCCTCCCTTTCTTCATGTGTTCAATACTTTTTCCCTATGTTATTCAATACAACTTAATTTCTGAACTTATTTGGTTTATTTATTTGTATGTATGGATTGCATAGGTTGTTACTGACATGTGGTGAAAATTCAGATTCCACTAGTCTAAAAGGATGAATAGAGGGAGTCGCATGGGAGACACCCCGGACAAAAGGTCTTAATTATGGAATGAGAAGCCAATGGACCAAGATAACAAGAGCGGTGTCCTGACCCTTAATAGTGCTGAGAGACAAATACTGGTCTATTCCCAGCTGAAGGAAGGAGAGTATTTGTCCCAAGGAGCAATTTAGTAAAGGTGGAAGCCTCATGGCTCACGCCAAGTGGAGTGTTTCTTCCACATACAGTGATAGACCCTGGGAGAAGTAGACTTTCCTAGCTTTTAGCCTCATGGGAATGAACAGTTCAAAGATGTCTCTGTCCTTTACAACCCGGGCTTTAACAGCCTAGCCATTAAACTAGAGACTGTGAAGCAGGATGGTAAAATTGGTCCTTGAGACTGAAGATCCAGGTGATCTTTAAGATCCCATAGTGCATCTGCCAAGAGTCTTTTCAAGTTGGAATACTATAAGTGCCTGTGCCAAGTATCAGGGGAGGGAAGCTGTAGATAAGAGCTTACTGATCTCATGGACAATCAGAGAATCCACTGCTTCTGCCAGAGGATCGTGTACCTCGATACACAAATGTCCAGTTTGTTGTTAAATCTGGAAGCCAGGAGTTCCATATTTGACATACCCCCACCTGTGACAGAAGCCCAGAACACTTTAGGGTGTAGGAATCACTCCCCAGATGCTGCCAGCTGAGGAAATATGCCTGCTAACTGTCCATGTCTGGGATGTAAAGTTGGACAAGACAGAAGGATGTTGCTTGGGAGACAAGATTCTTTTAACACCAAGTCCCCTGCACTGGGAGGATGCTTAAACTCCTTTCCAGTCAAACAGGCTAACATCTATCATGAAGATCTTTCAAAAGATAGTAAAGGAGTTACCTGACTCCAAAGCAAGACTTCTGTGCCACAAAGCCAGAGACAATATGGTTATTGTTGCCAGACTAAATGGTCTGTTCAAGCACTGGACTGATTTGTCCCATGATGACAGAATGTTGTATTGTAGGGGTGTGGAGTGAAACTGAGCCATTGGGACTGCCTCGAAATAAGCTACCATTAGTTCCAGGATTTCATGCAAAATCAAAGGGTCGACTGACTTCTGGACTGATTATTATGAATCTGGAAGTGGAGCGTTTCAAGTTTCTCCTGAGAAAGAAACACTATAAAGACTACAGCCAGATACTTCAAGAGATGAGTCAGTTCCAGCATTGATTTCTGAAGGTGCAGAATCAATCCAAACCTCTGCAAAGTTTGGTCAGTCAAAGCTACGTTGTCAGCCAGGATCAACTGTTCCCTCAGTAGGTCATCTAGCTATCTCAGGAATTCCCCTGAGAGCACAGCACAACCAGTACTGAGGACAGCAGCTTGATGAACACCCAAGGTACAGAAAGAGAGGCCGAATGGCACAGCCACGAACTGAAAGTGCAGGGGAACCACAGCAAAGTGTAGGGATTGCTGGTATGCTGGAAATATGGGGACATGTAGATATGCATCCCTGATATCCACTGAGCTCAAGTGTCCTAGGTGGCATCTAGGGTAAACCAAAAGAAACCTTAAAGGCTATGCAAAGTAACCACTTCTTGGCTGTAAATTCTGCAGGCCATCACTAGCCAAAATGTCCTCTGCATGTGGAATGACCGAGGATGCATGACATGAGATGGGAAGCCTCCAAAAGCCATTTGTTTCCAACATTCTGTGATCAAGTGATTGCCTGCAGTAGTGATCAGAACCCTTCTGATAACCTTAACCAATCAGTCAGTGTTTAACATATCAAGATTCCAAAACATAAAAAAAACTGACCTTCACATGTACCTCAAACACAAATATGCTCCTCCTGATGAAGCATTTTAAAGAGTTTTCAATATTGGTCCAAAAATGAAATCGTCCTCTGTACTACCCTAGTCAAGGTGAGCCTAGACAGGATTTTTTGATACTGACAGTAAAGTCCTTTTTGACAGACACAGCTCTGCTGATTCTTGAGGCTAGGGTTTTATAGTGCCACCTACAGAAGTAGGACACTAGACAGAAAAGAACACGGCACCACCTATGGGCAGTCCCCTCTGGTATAAATCCCCCCCCCCCCCGGCAATGCAGTTTGTAACACAGTAGTGCCCACGACCAGCCACATCACTTCACCACATCCTCCCAGATTATATACAAGCTCCCTCTACTTCATGTTCCTCAACAGATGCAGAATCTGACCCCCCCCTTTTTCCAATCTACCTTTCCTTTTATTACTACTATTCTTTTTCCCTGCTCTCAGAGCCTCATGCGATCTATGCTTCCCTCCTCTTTGAGCCCTATGCCCTTCAGCCATGGCTGAACAAACTACCCAGTGCAAGCATGCTGTGTGTCTGCACAGTGTCCTGTACCTCTGAATGGCCAGCCAAAGGATGAAAACTGACCACAAAAGCACAAATCAACTTCTTTGTGCTTTGTGTAGCCAGTTTAGACCTGTCAGGATCAAAATGATAGAGACTATGATTTCTAAAACATGTGAACACTTACATAAAACAATATTTAGAGTAACATACACTTTAACAATTCATAAGTAAACAGATTCACAATTTTATTCAACTTGTCTTCTGTAACACTCATCAACAGATTGTAGATCTCTGTGTAACTTTGGGTATGTCAATACAAAAATAAAAAGGTATATTTTTGTTACTTATTCCCACCCACCCCCACAATACCTTTCTCCTTACCCATTTCACATGATTGTACTCCTGCCTTCTCTATGCTTCTCAATCTATACTTAAAAAATTAAATAAAATGTTTATAAAAAAAATAAAATAAATACATATAACACTTTACCTCTCTTTCTCTTTCGTTCTTAGACAGCTGCATTTGCTTTAGCATTTGAGATCTTTGCTCCATCATTAATGTCCTCTCATATGTAAATGCAGATATATCATTTTCAAACTATGAAAATAAATAACATTGTAAGTTACATGTAAACCATATACTGCGATCTTTACATTTTCTTCTAGTGATTTAGCTCTAATTTCTTTTTCAGCAATAAGAGTACAATTAGGAATTTGCAGTAATAACTACTTTTTATAAACTGCTACTGATTAAAAAAAAAACAAAAAAAACACAAAACAACTTTCTGGTGCTTTCTGCAACATTAAACTAAAACTGTGCGCTTGTTACTACAACAGGCAACTCCTATGGCCTATGCAGACAAGGGGCCCCGTAGTCTAAAATCCACTGAAATATTAACGCAAATTCCATACCTGTAGGTTGTTTTACATCACCCATGAAGCTTGACCGAAATAATCCCAGTATTTGCAATTCTATGTCCTGGCTTATTTTCAGGCCATAAGCCTCCTTTTTTGGGGACAACCAAAATGATAATCTTTTAAGTTGTCCTCAAAAAAGGACACTCAGTGGCCATTTTGTTGTTGCTTAGAGTACAAGATTGAAAGGGGCCACAGCAGTGCAAGAACCCTGGTGGGGATGTGCAACTGGATAGTCCTTGTTGAATTAGGAGACAGCGCACTGCACATGCACAGTTTTTGAAGTGGGAAGCCTGCTCACTTTTGCAATGTTTTGAGTGAGCACCCAACAGCTGTCATGTATATTGGACAGGCTTCAAGAGTGACAGAAAATGTCTACAGGTATGGCATTTGAATTAAATATCTTTATAAATGGCACAGTGGAGTAAATTCACTAAGAGTTAAAGACCGCTTGATTTTTTGCGTTAAAACACTCATGTTCTATTTTTCTCAAAAGTAGTTAATCAAAAAACATGCCTCGTTTACTGAATAAGTAAAAGAATTTTATATGGCGATATTTGGCAATACATTTAGTATTATGTTTTTTGTTTTTCTCTGTTCTTTTCACAGGCTATAAGAGTGCAGAAGAGTGGGATTAATGAAAACACACTAAGAACTGTGAAACTATGCATATTGTATATTCTGAGTGAACCTTCACTCACAAAATTATCTTCTTCTGGTGCAATGTTACAAATTGTTTACATTCGCAAGCTAACAAAAAGGAAAAAATTTTGACTTACCTGTAAAATTCTATATCAGAGTATAGTACAGGACACAGGTAGAGTATTCATACACCGTGTTATAGGCATGCACCTTCAAGTTATAGGAAACCTTTAGAGGACACAACCCCTGGGCGCCTCTTCTATTGACCCTACCCCACTCTGAGTCCTCGGTTTTGGAGCAAGCAATGCAGAGTAAACCAAGGAATGAAAGAGGATGGCCTGTGTCCTGTACTGTACTCCAAGATATTAAACTTACAGCCAAGTCAAAATTCTTTCATCTTAATCATACAGTCCAGGACACAGGAAGAGTATTCATATGCCATGGGACGTCTCCAAAAAATGAACAAGAAGCGTGGGCAACATTAGAAAAACACAACTGGGCCAACAGGTCCAAACAACAAGGGCCAGAAGACTCAACTTCAGAGTGCTGCTTGTGTGCTACCTTTGTGGTCCCGAGGAAGACAAACAGGGAATCTGTCCCTCTGATTGGAGCAGTAGCCTGACATGACATGTTCTAGGACAGTGTTTCTCAGCTTTTTGAAAAGTACTTTCAGTCTCAATGCACCCGTCTAAGGCTTGGTTCACATTACTGTGTGTAGCAGAACACACGTAATATCGTGCTCATTCCTGATATGCAAATAAGTGCTCTGCTCATCTGAAGTGCCATTAATTTTTAATTGTACCCTACACATTGGTAAACGCAGGGTGTTTTTGGTGTAATGCAATTTAAAAAAAAAAAAAAAAAAAAAAAAAAAAAGGGGTCAGGGACGACTCTCCTTGCTTTTCTGTAAGTAGGGAAACACACTGAAATTAATGGGCTGCCCTACATGCAGCACGCAGCCAGACAGATGTGAACCAAGGGCTTATTCACATGTGAGATTGGACATGGGTAAAATCACATGATTGAGCTGTTTTTAACCACCCCCATATACTCCCTCTTTAGCTGCAGAGGCAACATCAGGGGGTGTACACATGCTGTGGCTACAGCTGGAAGTATACTCCCAAGTGAATAGGGCTGCACTGCAACCACCCTGCAACTGTGTGCATTGCATGTGGTTGCGGTGTGGTGATGCTGCACCTATTGGGTTACAACATGCGGTAAGGAGGCAACATATTGCTTCTTTAACACCTGTCAAATGTCTCTGAAAAGCAATCTAAGCATGTATTGAAATTCAGAGGAGCAGCAGTCCTTTCTGCTATTATAAACAAGCCCTAAAAAGCAGTTCTGATAGTACAAGAATAGGGGGTCTATGTAATAAAAGCACACACACACATATATATATTTAATAAAAACAAACACACACAAACACATGTACATACAAAAACACAAGTATACACACAAACACGTACCCACACGCACACACAGTTACACATACAGACACATGTACACACACACACACAAACACATATATATGGCACCTGGGTACTGCACAGTAGGAGGAGGCAAAGTGCACAGCAGATACTCCCCCTTTCCTTTGCTTTCACTTTGCTCAGTCTGACCGAGCTCCCAGTTCGTCTGCAGATCAGGAGCTCAAGCTCATCTGACAGCCTCTCTTTAACAAGATGCTGCGGCTCCCCTGAGAACCTCTGGGGGCACCCCGATTGAGAAAGGCTGTTCTAGGGCATCTACACAAAAAAAAAAAAAAAAAAAACACAACAAAAAACAAAAACAGCAGAAGGCAATTTCTCTGTGACACCATCCTGAAATAATGGGTCATGTTGATTGTTCATTGCTCTAGTGCAGTTACATGCAGTTTGACCTACTGAAATGGCAGCAAGAGCTGGTCAGAGGGCTCAACTCGCAAGAACAAAGAAAGCTTTTATGGGGCGATTCAGTCATCAGACTCTGCATTTTATCTGTTCATAAAAATGGAGTGTTTTGCATGATTTTTCAGGTCTCTTTGTACCCAAAGGGGAATGGCGAGATGGGGGAGTCTCAGACTGCACAATGCCAAGACCGAGGCATTGAGTTTTTCAATGTCATCAAGCATGTTGCATGCAGCTCCCTCTTCAATATGGCAGCAGTCTAGGGAAAATATCTGCCTCAATATCCTCTTCATTCTCTTCTGTGTATGCGTCCTCTAGGGCTGGTATATTGGGATCTGACTCCGGTTGAGAAATGTGAATAAAAAGGTGTGGAATTTTTGATCCCCGGATGAAAATGGTTGTATTCAGGCTATAATCTGTCTGGGGAATTGTGACATAGAAGCAGAGAGTTCTACTTTAATCTAATAGGCCCCTGGGTGCATGCCTGAAACAAAGCTAGACTTTGATGCATAGATCAGTGTTTGAGCTGGATCCTGCTCCGGTGCAAGGGATGTGTCATTCCTCTGAGTGTTGTGCAGGCCTTTGGCAGAGCGAATGTTTACCTGTGGGTTTGCACAGCCCCCCTTATGCCTCGACTCCATTATAGCTACAAGTGAGGTTATTCCCCTGTGCGGTACTCACGGAATAGGGTACAGAGTATAGGGTAATCACATCCGGAAGGACTATGTGCTAACCAAGGTGTAAACCATTCTCTAGGAGGAAGTGGCGGTAATGTGTGTGACCAGTGGTGTGATGTAACATATGGTCATCCACCTAAGACTAAGCTCTGAGTGATTTAGCTTTACCACAAAGTTTGAAAAATGTACACTGCAAGGTGAATACATTCATAACATAGCCCTATTTCTACAGGAATCGACAGAGAGAAGGCAATCATGTTTAAACTGTCCATGACGCTGGGTTGGTGTAGGCATCATTTGTCACAGTGGGCATAGCTCCGACGGGGTCTTCAGGTATTGCGTTCCATAGCAATGGGCCACAAAAATGTAACTGTAGATCACCCTGTGGCTGTCTCAAGTGACAAGTACTAGGGTGTGCATCCATGCAGGATCCACTGTACAAAGCAACATTACAGGCCATCCCACAGTGTGGGGTCTGGGTACGGCTCCCAAGGTTTTACTGCGGTTCCACCAAACTGGATACACTGCTTCTATGCTGGTATCAAAAGACAATGAGGTGTTTAATGAAGAATCATACGTTAAAAGAATAAAAATAATAAACTGATTAAGCAAAGGGTGACACCAAACAAAACCAGGGACTCACGGGCTGGGGTAGGGATTTTAGGGGAGGTGCACAACGGTATGTCCTCTAAAGTTTTGCCAATGTCCAATCACCTAAATGTACATGCCTTTAACCGTTGGTGTACGAATATTATTCCTATGTTCTCTACTGTACAATTAAGATCGTACATTATCACACGGATAAATTGTTTTCTTTTCACTTACCAGCCAGTGCTGAGTTAAACTTTTTTTTTTTTTTTTTTGTTTTTTCTGTAAGAATTGACTTTAAAGTGGTTGAAAACCCTCACATAAACCCAGGGACTAGCATCAGGGGATACACAGACATGAAACAAATTTCCCTACATAACTGTATCCATTAATCTCCAGCCATCTCTTCTGTAGATTGTTCCAAAATACACAGATCATATTCCCACCTCTGCTGCTTGAGCTTAAAAAAATAAATTTGTCTCACAGTGTCAATATCACTGAGTAGAGCATTGAACGCTGATTGGAGGGAAGGGGGGCACTCCTTCACACAGTACACAGATAACATGCACAGCTGTGATTGTCAGGCTGGAGCTTTCCTCCCCCCATCACTTTTTTATTTTTTAGTGTTGCAAAAAGCTGCCAGAAATGACTCATGCAGATAAAAGAGGAAGGAGGCAGCAGAGAGAAATCACACTCAGTGCTTTGAATAGAGGCAGTACGTAGTATAGAAGGATGTGTTTTGCTCAACTTCAATGTTGGAGGTTTACAGATACTTTAAAGAAGCTTTGTGGTTATTTATCTCACATTCAATATTTTTTTTTATTAATTGATTCTTAAACAGTGATAAACAGTAGTGAACTGACCACATAGTATTTTAAACTACTGGGGTCCCTTGTCTGCATGAGCCAGTTTATATAAAAAAGTTAACCTAAACTTTAATGGTGCACAGTGATGCAATCCTCCCCGAAACTTCCACTTCCCACTAAAAAGAAGTTGAAGAGCAGCAAAAAAGCAGAGCTGAGCAATTGTATTGTGCAAAGTGCAATAACCTTTTGCAATCAAATAAGTTAGGTGATACAATGTGGAGTCAACGAGAAAATCCAAAAAGGAATGCTGACTGGTTGCTATGGGTTTTTGCCCTCGTCACATCCTTACCACAATTTGTGAGGTTTACAGAATAAGGGTGAAAATACAATAAACCAAGTTTGATCTGCAAACACATGCTGGAACATTTGCTAACTGGTTTGTTAGTTGCTATAGTGATGTAAATTGTGCAGTCTACTGAAGTGTAGAAAATATGTATCTGTATCAAATGGATAAAAAAAAATTACATAGTACAGATTAAACTATGAATAAGATGCAACATTGTATTAGAACTAAACAGCAGAGCTGGCCACACGTGTTGAACTATGTTTTTATTTTTTCTATGTATCAAATATTTTCTTGATTGGTCATTTGTTAAATATAGGTTGAGCGGTACAAAAGAATTCTTACAAAAAAAATCTTAGTAGTTTGTAGAATCAGATTGCATCTTATCAATTGGAAAGGTGGGGAATTATAGTGTTTCCTAACTTTATTAGATTCATATTGGTAAGTTATTTGACACAGTGAAAAAACAGGTACTGTGCAATAGGCAATATCAGAATTTATACTTTACTAATTAACTACACAAGCTCTGATGCCTATATATGTCCCAGAACTGTGTGCTAGACTCATTGAGGTTTATTTACTAAAGCTGGAGAGTCCAAAATCAGACTCCCTTCTGCATAGAAACCAATCAGCTTCTAACCTCAGCTTGTTCAATGAAGCTTTGGCAATGAAACCTGGAAGCTGATTGGTTTCTATGCAGAAGGGAGTCTGATTTTGGACTCTCCAGCGTTAGTAAATAAACCCCATTATGTTTCGTGGATAGCTACAAAGAGGTAGTCTGGCAGCTCAGTGGATATTGATTTGTATCCTGTTGACCAGCAGCTTTTCTTGCAACCTGCTCTTGTGTACTACCTGCATGTCTCTATTCATAACATTCCTTGATGTCACACTCACTGCCTAATCTTACACTAAAGGGAAGTTCTCAATGTATGAGAAAAGGCACAATGTAAAATATACAAACCAAGGCTTTATTTACCAGGGAAGTGTACGGTAACTTCTAACAGCCACTGAGGTTTTAGTTTACAGAAAAAGGTCAACTGTGATTGGCTATACAATACTGAACATACTGCCATATTACATATTGTTTCCAGTCCGTTCACCTCCTGCAAAGGCATATATAGCCATCTTCTCTTTAAAAGGGAGCTTTGGCTTAATATTTTTACAGATATGTTGGAAGTTGCGCTCTTAATTTAACCTCAGTGCGTCTGTCAGGAGACTGCGTTGGAAGAAAAAAGAAACCTATTCCCTTAGCAAACCCACATTAAATATTTACTGTCATGATAAAAAAAAAACAAACAAAAAAAAAGTACAAACCATTTCTACAACTTCAACCTCAGCATCAAGGCGTAGATGATATAAGAACATCTGAAGATCTTTTTTCATCTGAATACTATTGTCATCCATTTGGGCAACAGTAAATATCCGCATTCTACATTTTCTCCAAACCTAAATTTGGTTAAAAGTTTTAAATGTTAGTGTAATGTTTTATGAACTACATTAAAGAAGAGAGCAAAGGATGCAGACATTCAATTGCATATACATATGATGACTGATTTTGTCCTTTAGCTTTTTGCTGGTCCCACTGAGAGATGGCAGTTTCAGCACTGAATTCACACTGGCAGTGAAGGGAAGGGTAAAAATTTAAGGACTACTTTGAGGTTGTGTTATAATTGTCTGTCCAACTAGCAAATCAGTGTTTTCTTCCCATCAATCAGCCAGGTTAAAGTAGTACTAAAGCCTCAAATTAATTATCAGAATCAGCTCTATATAGGTGACCAGAGGAAAATAAGTTTAATTCAAGAGTAGTTAAGAAACTCTTACAATTTGCCATGGTTACAAGCACAGTCACTCTAGTTGTTCATGGTTTCCCTGACTTTCTGGTCAGGGAGCACACACTTGTAACTACATATACAATCCAATGATCCCCTTCTTTGGGACTACATGTCTAATGGTTTCAAGCATTAATGCACATATCCGCCCCTTCAAGTTCTCTATGCCTGCTTATGCCACCCCTCCTTGGGGACATTTCTCATCATTCCAAGAATTACTGTGCATGCCTGCCCCTTCTAGTTCTCTCTGGCTGCTTGTACAATCCCTCTTTGGAACATGTCCTAGGACAGGGGTGGGCAACTGTGGCCCTCCAGCTGTTGTAGAACTACAAGTCCCATGAGGCATTGCAAAACTGACAGTTACAAGCATGACTCTCAAAGGCAGAGGCATGATGGGACTTGTCGTTCACCAACAGCTGGAGGGCCACAGTTGCCCACCCCTGTCCTAGGATACCCCTTTTAGTCTTCTCTGGCACCCTGTGCATTTTGGTGCAGCAGCTTCCTGATGTAGGCTTGGAGTCTCTCTCCTGGGAAAGCACACGAAGGGGGCTCCACTGCACCTCACAAAAGGGAATAGAGGAACACGAAAAATGGTAATTAGCTGGATCAGTTAAGAAGATAAGAAAACTTTCAAAGAAGTAGCAGCAGCAAAAGGTAATTGTCTAAATCAGCTGCTAAATGTGTTCATAAAAATGTATGGTTTAAGAACACTTTAAGAGAAAATATACACCTTGCCAATTCATGTTTATTTCTGACTGCACCGTATTCATCATGTTACATTACTGCGTCAACCTGCCATCCTCTAGGTAGCTATTCATAAGTGAACCACCATCTAATGGAAATTGACATGGACCAGTAAACACAGTCAGGTCCATAAATATTGGGACATCGACACAATTCTAACAATTTTGTCTCTATATCTTCCTTCTGGTGCACGACAATGCCCGGCCTCATGTGGCAAGAGTATGCAAGCAGTTCCTGAAAGATAAAGGAATACCATTGAATGGCCCCTACGCTCGTGTCAGCACCTGTGGTAGGGAGCTCTTAATCCACAGCTTGGGGTTCCCCAGGGCGCGGAGTCTAAGCCCCAGCCTGCTTGTTCACCAGAGCCCCTGATGGTGGGGATGGACTTGGAGCAGGCTGGAACCAGGTCGCGGCCCCCAGGTACACCCAGCTGAGGTAGAAGAGACCGCTAGCGGGAGCAGGGTGCAATGGGAGTAGACTCAGGAGATCCAGTAGGCTAGCCGAGGTCAGGACAGGAGGAAGACAGGCAATGTCAGGAACAAAGCCGAGGTCGGTACACAGATACAGTGAGGTCCATAAATAAATGAACTCTGGACCTTTTATCTGCTCATTGTAATTGGGATAATGAGGGAATAACACACACCTGGCCATGGAACAGCTGAGAAGCCAACTGTCCCATTACTTTTGGTCCCTTAACAAGTGGGAGGCACATATGCAAACTGTTGTAATTCCTACACCATTCACCTGATTTGGATGTAAATACCCTCAAATTAAAGCTGACAGTCTGCAGTTAAAGCACATCTTGTTCGTTTCATTTCAAATCCATTGTGGTGGTGTATAGAGCCAAAAATGTTAGAATTGTGTCGATGTCCTAATATTTATGGACCTGACTGTACACTATATTGCCAAAGTATTGGGACGCCTGCCTTTACAAGCACATGAACTTTAATGGCATTCCAGTCTTAGTCATTAGGGTTCAATATTGAGTTGGCCCACCCTTTGCAGCTATAACAGCTTCAACTCTTCTGAGAAGGCTGTCCACAAGGTTTAGGAATGTGTCTATGGGAAGGTTTGACCATTCTTACAGAAGCGCATTTTTGTGAGGTCAGGCACTGACGTTGGACGGGAAGGCCTGGCTTGCAGTCTCCGCTCTAATTCATCCCAAACATGTTCTATCAGGTTGAGCTCAGGACTTTGTAAAGGCCAGTCCAGTTCCTCCACCCAAAACTCACTCATCCAGGTCTTTATGGAGATTGCTTTGTGCACTGGTGCGCTTTCACGTTGGAACAGGGCCATCCCCAAACTGTTCCCACAAAGTTGTGAGCATGAAATTGTCCAAAATGTCTTGATATTGTGGTGGCTATTTTGGGCCTATATTAATTTTAATATTATTGTGAACTTCTGTTCAGGGTCTCAATTTATGCAACATATTTACCATCTGTTGTATCACCTCAACACACCTCCATGTATGTTACTGTGACTGTGGGGGGGGGGGGGGGAGAGATTACACAAAAGACTCAATGGAGGTGAGGGGGGAAGGCAACTGGATTTCCTGTTTTTCATTGACTACCTTGCTCTGAAGCCCACCCATTGGAAGATAAAGGTGTGATTTACTTGGGTGGGTGGTTCTTGGGATGGTCTTTTGTAAAGTGCATAAAACAGCTTGGTCAAAGGAGAAGCTCTCTCTTTGTCCTGTGTGCCTCCAGGAGCCAGACCTCACAACATCAGGGTGTCTGTAATGTATCAGCCATGCTCTATTTTTCTTTTCTATAACTTCCTTTTCTTATAGTCATCTCTCTATACTGTAACATCTAATATTTTTTCTCATGTAATATCAATTGATTGATTATATTAGTAACTATTTTTTTCTTCTGCATAAATTAGATTTCCTTTTTCTTTTTATTCGGCACAGTGGTTATTGGTTAGAAATAATCTACAAATGAGAGAGAGGCAAAAAGGCCTGATTCTGTTGTGGGCAAAAGGTTGTAATCACTTATTGCATTTATAATCGATAGAACCAAGTAAATAAGTGTGGGAGAGAAAAACCACCAAAACATTTGGTGCCCCTTGGTGAGGAAGCCTGACCGTTTGGGTGATTGGTATGTCTTGTGTGGAAGACAGAGCTGAGCCAGGCAATTCTAACTCCAGAACGGTGAGCATTTATTTATGCCTCTGAATGTTTTCACCTGTCTCCCCTGTCTGAACACCTGGACAAGTAAGCTTCTTTGAACATTGCTTTTTTTTTTATTTAACATTTTGTCTGCACTAACACTTTTGATGAGACTGATTACAAACAGTATAATTGAAATAAAATTGTTCTGAGAGTGTATGAGGAAACATCCTAACTGCTCGGTGCGCCTATTGCAGTAGAGTGCGAGTTTGAATGAAAGAGATCTGACTGGATTCTTGGAGGCAGTGAAATAAAACATAGGATCTGTGCCATTCTGCCAAAAGGTTTTCAGTTGACTCTCGAATGAGATTTTTGTTAAGACGCTTCCCAATCTTTGCGATTGAAACGCACATGCGGGCCCAAATCACATGGAATGATCTTGTTGTGTATGAATCTGTCCTCTGTAATTTACTAACGGTGGATTGTAAGTGAGTATTTAGACCTGTGAACAGCTATATTGTAACTACTACAAACTATACTGCAAGTAGCTGTGCCTCAATCAACTGCCTAATGCACTCCAAGCACTCAAATTTTTGATTTTCCAAGTTTGCTTTAATTTTTTAAATAATAAAAGTAATAGCTCTACTCTGAGCAATCTTTTAGAATACTTCAGAAAAGTCCACGAGGGGGGATTGAACTATCAAGTTCGGGTGATCCCCAGGCTGTTTGAAGGACTTCAGAACAGGGAAAAATTAAAAGTT
Organism: Staurois parvus; assembly: GCF_062004578.1. Taxonomy (NCBI): domain Eukaryota; kingdom Metazoa; phylum Chordata; class Amphibia; order Anura; family Ranidae; genus Staurois; species Staurois parvus. Next base: position 4,559,278 of record NW_028317873.1, on the reverse strand, counting down.
TGTTCTGAGAAGTAGTGAAAAGCAGCAACGGTGACAGGGGCGGTACCTGTCAACCCAATCATTGGCCAGAGATTAGCTACCTCTGGGGGCAACCGCTTAAGGATGGGAAACTACTTCAGGGTCCAGTATCCGTAAGGATGGGCAACTGTATCAACTCAAAAAGGGTGTCTAAGTATGGTAAACCCCATCAATTGACCCCAAGGGAAGAGATGATCGGTAAATATGGACCCTGGGTAGTTAAATATATTCATGATTGGGAGCGCTGGACTGGAATGAAGTTTTCTAAAAGAGGTATTTTTAAACCTAAGACTTGGGAAGACCTCTGCTATGATCATCATAAAAAGATGACACGACCATTAGAAAGAGATGCTTGGAGTGCATGGATGATAGAATCCACACATAGGGCTGATGATGTGAGCGTTCTTCCTGTGAGATTTAAGGAAAAGACACACCAAATGACCCTTAGAAATAGAGACAAGCAGGAACAGCCACTAGAGCTGAAACCCCAGAGCAGTGACAGCGATGATCAGGGGGATGATGAGGAATTATCAGGATTGGGGCCTTATGTAGTTGCCAGGTCCTTGTTAACAAATTACTCAAAAGCTGATATGAATTGTCATCTATCAGCAAATAACAAAAAGGGAAAGCCACATCTTGCAGCCAAGTTTGACACCCCAGTTAAAACCCTGAATGAATCACAGAAAGACTCGTTCTGTGGGTCACTGGAACAAGAAGGGAGAGACATTGCAGCAAGGCAGGAAAAGGGAATGCAGGCATTAAGGGAGAAAAGTCTCCCTGGTACCAAAGACCATATACAGTCAGAAGGGATACTTTCTGCCCCTCCGAAATACTGTTATCCCCCATTTACTGGCTGCGAGACAGCATTCTCTCCTAGAGAGGAATTAAAGAGCAATTCTGCTGCTGAGTGCAATACTGGCAGTTCTGCTACTGGGTACACTGTGTATGTACCTCTACGCCCCCACGTGACTAGTACCCCACAGCAAAGACCTGTGTGGTGTCACTCTAACAGGGAAATGACACCCAACGTGGACACACCTGTATACCATGGGACTGTTAATGCCACCCTTCAGGGCACTTTGCAGTTTGATAAAGTGCCCCAACCTGGAAGCAACAATCACCACCAGTCTTACTGGGATTCTGTGACAGAACCCCAAAAGACCAATCAACAGTTGATATCTTTTTCAGATGACCTATCTGTATATCCCGTAAGAGAGCAGGTAAGTTATAACAGTGGGAGTTCCACTGGAAAGATGACGCATCATGTAGCATGGACTCCTGAAATGAAGGGATTTTTGAGCGTTATCCCCCATCCAAGGACTGATCCCATTAAATTTGCCAAAGAGCTTCTGGACATCCAGGCAATCTATAATGCAAATTGGGGTGATATGCTTCAAATAATGAAAAGGGTTTGTCTAGATGGGGACATTACTAACAGTGCCCTATCACCTGTGTTGGTACATAGCTTCATTACTGGGTTGAGAGGAAAGATCAGGGAAAAATTAATGACTGCAAATCCAGACTGGAGAGATAAGCCCCTCTCCTCTTTGTTGTCACTTGCAACTGCTATTGAAAGAAATATAGCTGATTGGGAGTCACAGAAACCTCAGAAGATTTGCATTGTCACTGATAAGTCGAACGGTGCAGATCTTGGCCTAAAACAGAAAAGGAAACCTGTCTGCTTCAACTGCAACAGACCAGGACACTTCAAGAGGGAGTGTAGAGCTCCTAGACAAAGTAGGCCATTGCGGCCTGGGATGGAATCTGAAAGAGACCCCAAGTGATGGGGAGATCTTCCGGTGTTACCTGTAACCTCAAAAAATGAGCAAGGAAGTGCTTATGTACAAATGCAACTGAATAATCAGACCCTAAATTGTTTAGTAGACACCGGGGCAGCTCGTTCCATTCTTAAATCCAGTGAAGTTAATCTCCCTGTTCAAAATAAAATTAGGGGAGTTGGTCTAGGGGGTATATCATACCCCCTATTGGAAACAACTCCCACAAATATTACACTCAAAAGGTGCACAAATTTAAATCCTGCTACATTGCTACCAGAGACATTGCAGGATGAGATAGAAAGCCATGACTGCAATGCAGAAATGGAAGATCACTACATGGAAGCACAAAGAGTAAGGGATACCCCCATCCAAAATGCTGACCTCACTGTTTTTGTAGATGGGTCCTGCTTCTATACTGAAGAAGGGCACCCTATTACTGGGTATGCAGTAGTCACCAAGGATGAAATCCTATTCCAAGGCAAAAACTAGCTGGGCATCAGTCCGCCCAGGTAGCAGAGCTTATGGCTCCGATGCAAGCTTGCATAATAGGCAAAGGGAAAAAGCTCAATGTGTACACCGACTCAAGATATGCATTTGGCATATGTCACGATTTTGGCCAACTATGGAAACTCAGAGGCTTCTTGACTACCTGTGGAAAGCCCATCAAACATGGTGAGCTCATTAAGAAAGTCCTTGAGGCTCTTTGGTTCCCAGATGAAATAGCAGTCCTAAAATGTGCAGCACACACCAGAGGCACAGATGATATTTCACTTGGGAATGCTCAAACAGATTCCGCTGCGAAGGCAGGTGCTTTAACTGGTACCGAGTCTGTAGAAATCTTCACCGCCACACCTTCCTCTGACAGCCCTGGTTGGGTAGATTTGACTGTTTTGAAGAAATTGCAAGTGCAATCCAATGAAAGTACTAAGCAGAAGTGGAGAGATCAGGGATGTAAAGAAACAGATGGACTTTGGGCCCATGGGGATGGAAGATACTGTACCCCTCCAGCATTGTATCCATATTTGGCTGAGGCGTCTCATGGCCCCTCTCATCTGTCCAAAGGCGTAATGGTCTCTACAATCACATCTCACTGGGTAGCCCCAGGATTCACCATTGTTGCTGAGAGAAACATGTCAAATACATAATCCTGGGAGGCTGGTAAAAACCCCAGCTAAGCATTTGCCCAAAGCACAGTATCCCTTCCAGAGACTGCAGCTTGACTACATTCAATTGCCAAAATGTCAGCAATTCCAATATGTCCTAGTATGTGTAGACATGTTTTCAGGATGGGTAGAGGCCTGGCCTGTAGCCAATGCTACTGCTTCAGTCACTGCAAAGAAGCTGTTGCAGGAAATTGTGTGCAGGTATGGCCTGATGGAGACAGAGTCTGATCAAGGGAGCCATTTCACAGGCCAAGTGATGGCTGAGGTTATGGAAGGACTCCAAATTGAACAGAAATTCCATACTCCCTATCACCCGCAGGCATCAGGGAAAGTTGAAAGGTATAATGGAATGATTAAAAATAGACTAGCCAAAATTTGTGAAAAGACACGCCTCACTTGGGTGCAAGCTCTCCCCCGGGTGCTGAAATCCATTAGACATACACCCAGAGGTCCGGAAAAACTATCTCCATTTAAGATATTGTTCGGGAGAGCCCCAATGACAGGTTTGTTTTTTCCACAAGAGAAGACATTAATGCATTGTTCATTGAAGATGTATGTGCAGGAATTACACAAACAGCTCGCTAAGTTGCAAGCCCAAGTTTTCGCTTCTATTCCAGATCCAAATTCTGATGGTGAATCTCACTCCTTACAGCCTGGAGATTGGGTGGTGATCAAGAAGTTTCAACGAAAAGGACTAGAACCCAGGTTTGAGGGTCCCTACCAGGTGTTGCTGACCACCCCCACCTCAGTGAAATTAGAGGGAAAACTCTCCTGGGTGCATGCTTCTCATTGTAAACAAGTCCAAAAGAATGTTTAAAAAGTCGAGTGGAATGAGCCTGTCTACCCTGGTTGTAAGCTTAATCATCTGGGGTGTTCCTGCTACTATTCAAAGAACCCCAGCCCCAGGGAAGCCATCCCCATTCTACCGTGGAGCAGAAATTGCACCCTGGATTCCACCTGAGTATGGTAAATGGGTAATAAAACCTGAGGGGTGAAGTCACACTCAGATCCATAAGGTAGAGTGCAAACAAGGACAATTACTCCCTAGATACCCAATGTACTTTCACGGGTATATACTCATCCATGCTATAGCAGGAATGGATTTTGAGGGGTGCTTCCTAGAACATACCACCGGCCTTGATCCTCACCCTTACAGCTTTCATACATCCACTGGGGACTTTAAAGAGGGGCATATATTCGAAAGGCTTTGCAAACTTGCATTCTTTAAGACTAGTCCTGGTGAGCGGGTACGAATACAGGGAGTGGTGAAAGATAGCCCTGATACCATAATGTATGTAACATATCACCTAGATAAAGACATGGCCTTGTGTGAAGGGAATTGGGACCCCAAGGATGTAGACTGCCTAATCCCAGGATTTTTTCCTGAAAGATCAAATGATAGTCAACCTACAAAAAGAATGTTTGTAGATCTTGATACTGAGACCCATGTGGTGTCCTTAAACTCAACAAAGGTGTCAGACCCCTGGAAGGTAGAATGCAAAAATAGCAAATTATATTCAGTAGATCCCAAGGGAGAGAACTATGAGGGGTGGTATATTGTTTACATCACCTTCAATTTCGGAGAAAAGAGAACATAAGAGGTACTATTATGATTTCCCTGAGCTTGTACAAGGGTCACTAGCAGACCGGTGTTTTCATCCTGCTGAGGGAAAACTTGAGATCCTGATCACTAAACATCCCACCTATAATAGGGAGACACATCCACTTAACTACCTGTCAAAGAAGAAGGTGGTATTGCAATTAAATTTTAGTAACACCCATCAAGCTGTGTGGTATGAAAAGGCAAATATGACTCTCTCTGCTAAATATACAAACACTGTAATCTTAAAATTTAGAACTGATGCTAAAAACAAACAGTACGAGGCCATGGATTTACAATCAATACTGTCCATACATGCCTTTGTGTTGCAAGTAATGATCTAGTTTCCGCTCAATTTAAGAAAACAAGCAGGTACGGTAGTATCCAAGTTTGCTATGAGTCATATGGATTGGTGGATGACTCAGTTCCATGGCTGTAAAAACCTTGCACTGTCTCATCCCTGATTCCAGTTGCAGGGATTGAACATTGTGCATATACCACAGTCAATCTGGGTACTATCCTATCGGACTCTACCATTTTACATCCACGAATACATCATGATCTGATGGCTTATGAGTCTGGACATCCTCAGATGATTGATACTGATGGGTGCTGGAGAAAGGAAGGGGTTGTGTTATGTCAAGGGAAACAAAACAGGATCATGAGACCGCAATGCTGGCACAAAGAAGGGTCATGTCTAATGGATGCTGAAGAATTGTCCCAACCTTATTTAAAATACTTGGGGCAAGGGTATTGGTGCTGGTATCAAATGTCTAGTGATGCCGTATATTCGACATACGGATTAAATTGTACTCAGCGGGGCACATTACCTCGGGGAGTCTACTGTACATCTTCTCCTGTGCTTGGCATAGATATAGCAGGGTCACAGGGACATACGCCTATTACCCCTGAGAAAAGGCTTGATATCAAACCTGACACCCCCATCCACCTACAGAAACTTCCTTTGGGATTTGGGTCAGAGTTAAAAGCTTGGTTATTGGACTTTGGGCAACAGGATGAGATTTTAAATGTGTTAAAAGATGCTGAGAAACAAGCCACCGTTCGACTCATCCATGATCAAAATAGATTAGTCCAGGTAACACACGCATTAGAAGGAGATGCTAAGGTATCCTGGTGGGAGGTTTATTTGGGTACAGTCCTAGAGCCACAGCTTTCCTAAACATCTTACTCCACCCTGTTGTTGTCTTGATTTATGTAACCCTGTTGCTCTTCCTGATGCAACTAATAATGTGCATCACCATCAGGCGAATGAACGCCAAAGCAGTAAGAATGTGTACCTCAACGAGGTATCTCCTCTTGAGAAACCTAGAGGCCATTAACTCAAAAACTGCTCTCTGAAGAGTCTAATCCAACCCAGACAAACACAAAAGAATTTTACACATTTAAGAGAGGACCCTAAAACAACAAAGTTACAGGAAAATGAAACTCCTGTGTTTATTATTTATTTTTTTTTCCTCCTCTTAGGTTGTTTTTTTTTGTATTTTTGTTGTTGTTTTGTTTTAGGGAGAAGCCTCTAAATTGGAGTAATAAAGTGCAGTCAGGTTTATCTAATTTCTAAAAGTATTTTCAACCGATTTCTTTTATACTCCCTCCATTTTTGTGTACCTGACCTGCAAATATACTGTTGATTACTAGTATGGAGGAAGAGTTGTCTATCTTCAAGTAACTGCTGCAATTTTTTTCCATTTTTTTGGGTTTTAATGCAGTTACCAACAGTTTTCCAAGGCATATATCTATATATATATCTATATATATATCTATATATATCTATATCTATATATATCTATATATATATCTATATATATATATATATATATATCTCTATCTACAGTATATATTTTTCTTTTCCACCTTTTCTAATTTTTAATTTTTTTTGTATGAATACAGATTCATTGCTCTTTACCAACCTAAAGTGAAATAAAAGTTGTATCTGGAGGAGCATTAAATCTGTACTTTTTTTTTATTTTGATTACATTATGTTTATGCTTTTGCTTTTATTACTCTTTCCTCTCTTTCTTTCTTTTTCCTTGTTTCATATAATTTTTTTTTAGATAAATGAGCTGTGAATTAGAAGGCTGTGGCATTTGTGCCCGACTCAGCTTCAAGAGTCCAATGGGGATCCACAGGCTTATAATTGCTTCCTGCAGACATCCTTCAATCTGTTTATAGTTTCACCCCGAGCTCTGTGAGTGGGTGGGGAGAACCCAGGAACTGAGACCTTACAATAGCATGCAGCATCGGCCATCCCCACCTTCAGGGGCTCTGGTAAATACCGGCTGTTGCTCAGACTCTGCATCCTGTGGGGATCCCACTTCACTTGCCCACATTAAGACCCCCTATGGTTAACAACCTTAAAGGCTAAACAGCTGCTTCACGCTTGATTTCCCCCCCAATAACATTCTCCTCTTTTTTCGTATCCATGTATGATTGTCTGGAGGCCTGCCCTACCACCACCTGAAGAAACAACAACCACCACGTCATCTCTTGAGACAAGGGTGCAAAAGCTAGACCTTCCTCAACTATCTTTCGCCATGCTGAATAGTGCCATTTCGCGGTCTGATCCAATCTTTGCAAACTTTGCACAGTGTTCCCAAGATACGGGACTAAAGATATCAGGATCCCGCCATCGATGTTGGAGTTCCGTCCTTCCAAGGCAGAGGGGAGAGGAAACATCGCAGCACAGGCATTCATGGTGCGAATGTGAGGTCTCCGAGGCACCAGGACTTCTTTGTTTACTCAGGATAGATAAGGAGTTCCTTCGTGATCAAGAAAGAAGAGGAGGCCGCAGTGGTGGTGGGGGGGTTGGGCCTTCTGGGTGGTCATGGGTGGGTACAAAATCATCGAGGGAGGGCATAAGTTCTCGAATGAACTTGAGGGGGAGATGTGGTGGCTATTTTGGGCCTATAATAATTTTAATATTATTGTGAACTTCTGTTCAGGGTCTCAATTTATGCAACATATTTACCATCTGTTGTATCACCTCAACACACCTCCATGTATGTTACTGTGACTGTGAGGGAGGGAGAGATTAAACAAAAGACTCAAAGGAGGTGAGGGGGAAGGCAACTGGAATTTTCTGTTTTTCTTTGACTACCTTGCTCTGAAGCCCACCCATTGGAAGATAAAGGTGTGATTTACTTGGGTGGGTGGTTCTTGGGATGGTCTTTTGTAAAGTGCATAAAACAGCTTGGTCAAAGGAGAAGCTCTCTCTTTGTCCTGTGTGCCTCCAGGAGCCAGACCTCACAACATCAGGGTGTCTGCAATGTATCAGCCATGCTCTATTTTTCTTTTCTATAACTTCCTTTTCTTATAGTCATCTCTCTATACTGTAACATCTAATATTTTTTCTCATGTAATATCAAGTGATTGATATTAGTAACTATTTTTTTCTTCTGAATAAAGAAATTAGATTTCCTTTTTCTTTTTATTCGGCACAGTGGTTATTGGTTAGAAATAATCTACAACTGAGAGAGGCAACAAGGCCTGATTCTGTTCTGGGCAAAAGGTTGTAATCACTTCTTGTATTTATAACCGATAGAACCAAGTAAATAAGTGTGGGAGAGAAAAACCGCCAAAACAGTATGCTGATGCCTTAAAAGTTCCCTTCACTTGAACCAAGGGGCCAAGCCCAACCCCTGAAAATCAACCCAGACCATAATCCCCCTCCACCAAACGTTACATTTGGCACAATGCAGTCAGGCAAGTACTGTTCTTCTGACAACCGCCAAACCCAGACACGTCCATCGGATTGCCTGATAGAGAAGCGTGATTGGTCACTCCAGAGAACACATCTACACTGCTCTAGAGTCCAGTGGTGGCTTGCTTTACACCACTGCATCCCACGCTTTGCATTAGACTTGGTGATGTAAGGCTTGGATGCAGCTGCTCGGCCATGGAAACCCATTCCATGAAGCTCTCTACGCACTGTTGTTGTGCTAATCTGAAGCCTACATGAAGTTTGGAGGTCTTTAGCCATTGACTCTGCAGACAGTTGGCGATATTGGCACACTGTGGGAGCATCAGCAATGCGCTAGCCCCACTCTGTCCTTTTACTGTTGTTCCCAGGTGCTTCCACTTTGTTATAATACCACTAACAACTAACCGTGGAATATTTAGTAGCAAGGAAATTTGACGGATGGACTTATTGCACAGGTGGCCACCTATCACTGTACCATGCTTGAATTCACTGAGCTCTTGAGAAAGACCCATTCTTTCACAAATGTTTTTAGAAGCAGTCTGCATGCCTAGATGCTTGATGTTTACACCTATGGCCATGGAGGTGATTGGAACACCCAAATCCAATGATTTGGAGGGGTGTCCCAATACTTTTGGCAATATAGTGTACTTCATTTGAGAATGCTGACATTTACAAACATTTCCAAATGGACATCTATAACTTCTGACAGGTACTTCATTTAAATTAATTTCTGAGGTCAACCCATGCATGCACAGAGAAAATAAATTTATAACAAATATTGCATTGCGGTCAAATATGGGTGTGATAGCAACTGTATATGGCATTGAAGCCTTTACGTGCTCTGTAGCGTTAGGTATAGAGTTTTAAAATTTGAATAGGCATGGGCTCTATCAAACATCTAGAACAGCAATGGGCAAACTACGGCCCAGTGGACCTTTGAATCCGGCCCGCGGAGCGTGATAAGAAAAAAAAAACAGCCAGGGCAGGCAAACATTGGCTGTCAGGATGTGTGTAGGCGGGGCAGCGTGACGAACATGATGGGAGCTAGGCTCCTCTCACAGTCCGCCCTGAAGACCGGAACGGCGCGGGAACTCGGCGAGAGGAACGCGCGGAGCAAAGGTAAGCAAATTGACACAGAGGGGACTTGGCTTACTACTTGGGGGGGAATAGTACTATGGGGGATGAAATACTATATGAGGGATGAATTAATATGGGGAATGAATTAATATGGGGAATGAATTAATATGGGGAATGAATTACTATATGGGGGATGAATTACTATATGGGGGATGAATTACTATATGGGGGATGAATTACTATATGGGGGATGAATTACTATATGAGGGATGAATTACTATATGAGGGATGAATTAATATGGGGAATTACTATATGAGGGATGAATTAATATGGGCGGTGAATTACTATATGGGGGATGAATTACTATATGGGGGATGAAATACTATATGAGGGATGAATATGGGGGATGAATTAATATGGGGAATGAATTACTATAGGGGGGATGAATTACTATAGGGGGGATGAATTACTATATGGGGGATGAATTACTATAGGGGGGATGAATTACTATATGGGGGATGAATTACTATATGGGGGATGAATTACTATATGAGGGATGAATTAATATGGGGGATGAATTAATATGGGGAATGAATTACTATAGGGGGGATGAATTACTATGGGGGATGAATTACTATGCTTACTATGGGGGAATATTACTATACTTACTATGGATGGCATGGTAGTGTTTAAATTAATCTAAACATTTAATGTTACAAATTTTAATTCAATTTATATTAATTCACACATACACATCATTCATCTACTCTTGGTCCGGCCCCCAGGTCCAATATATGAACCCATTGCGGCCCTCAAGTCAAAAAGTTTGCCCACCCCTGATCTAGAATGTGTGACAATTACTGGCTGAAATGTAGAGGCCATGGTGAACTGCCATTTGTTCTGCCAACTGAGTATACCCATTAAAAATTGATAGAAGCTTTAGAAGAATAATCCAGGAAAATTAAGTTCTCTAGGATGCAGGTACCAAAAGGGCACTTGCCACCTGCGAGGTCAGAATCAATTTGTACACTTTTGTTTTATAAGTGTTTACATGATTGTGGCTATGTTTTAGTTCATACTTGGTCTTTAAAAAGAAAGCTTAAATGCATTTGTAAAAGAAGCAAGATCATGCAACACTGTATAGGTCAGTGCCCACCCTTTTAAAGAGTATCTTAAGCAAATTCACCTGAGTTTAGTGCTTTTTTTTCAAGGTACTGTTACACAGTACAAGTTTCCATGTCACAGAATAATACGGACATTGAAAACTACTTACTTTATGTTGGCGTAGTAAAAAAGGAAGCAACATTAGCATTCCACCATCATGAACAATCCACCAAATATCAATATTCCCCTCACTGAAACGCTCTTGGTTGGCAGGAAATGAATCAATGTTCCTTGCCACAAGTAATGCTTGCTGAGCTGTTGTAGCATCTCGCACTGTATCTGGTGGAACACAAAAAATACATTTTAGATTACATTCTAATATATTTCATCTACATCTATCTAATGAAAAGATACTGTGCTTTTCAATAAATCCAGAGCTCTAAAATATGCATATATTATCTAGGTAAATATACAAAGATATCTCTTAGCAGAATATCCATCTACAGTTTGCTGGTTTATATATTTCATGCCTCCTAGTATTCAAACCAATTGATATTTTTGCTAATTAAAGTGGTTGTAAGGTTTTTTTTTACCTTCATGCATTCTATGCAAGAAAGAAAAAAAAACCTGTGTGCTGCTCCCGCTACAGCCTCCCTACTCACCTGAGCCCCCTCTTGATCCAACAATGTGCATAGGAGCCTCAGCTTACTCAGGACTTCCTCTCTTCATTGACTTGAGACAGCAAAGGGAGCCATTGGCTCTCACTACTGTCAATCACAGCCAGTGAGCCAATAAGGAGAGAGCAGGAGGTGGGGTCAAACTACGGCACTGTGTGTCTTATGGACGCATAGAGCCGAGCTGCAGAGCAAGCATGCACCAGTGCCCCCCACAGCAAGCAGCTAGCTATTGGGGGCACTGGTCAAGGGGGAGGAGCCATGAGCGACGGCAGGAGAAGAGAATTGGGGATGCTCTGTGCACAACTATTGCACAGAGCAGGCACGTATGACATGTTTGTAATTTATTTTTAAAAAGTTGAACCTTTAATACCACTTTGAGGTTTTCTGCTGACGTTAACACCTCACTGTATTATGGTCAAATCTGGTATATGACTGTAAAAACCCAAATAAAGAATTTAAGAAAAAGTTTCTTGCGTGGATCCAGGGATTCTTCATAGTGAGTCACTGACCTAAAGTTAAAATGCAGCAGTCAAGTTTGGCATCTCCTATCATATGGACTGGTTCCAGGTTAATGACCCACTAAGCAGACACTAAGTCAGAACAAGGCCTCTTGCACACTGCAGCTTGGAAAAGCTCAGTACAGCGGTTTTTTTTTTAACGGAGGTAAAATGTAGCCAATTATTTCCATTGTGCCTTTACACACAGGCGCGTAAACAAGTGCAGCATATTCCCCAGTTAAAGAAAAAAATCAGCATTTTTTGTCAGTAATTTATGCTGCGTTTGTGCATACAAATACGCACATATGAGCATAAATATTAATGAATTTCCCCTAAAAATACACTGTGCATGCATATGCCCTAATGCGCAAATGCGGGTAAATACATGCGAATACACCCAAACATAAGTGTGAAATTACGTTAGAAAAAGCAGATGCTCAAACATCAGTACAGTGTGCAAGAGGCCTAACCATGACATCGCTAATAACGGCAACACATAATAATATGGCAACATTCATATTCCTATCCGCACACAGTTTTGTGAAGCAACGGGCTAGTCCATGTTACCCAATTAAATATACTTAAAGCCAAAACTCAGTTACTTTCTCACTTAGTTTTTGACATAATAAAGTGTTGAAACCTAGAGTAGGTCAGTTTTTTTATTGCTATAAAATAATATTAACTTTGCTCATATTAACTAACATTTATAAACATTAACCACCCCCTAACAAGTGGCTATGTGAATAACTACATAAAAAACTATTCCACGGAATGGACACAGCACTACTCCAAAACTAACTACAATTAAGGGTTTAAAATAACCTACACATAATCCAACAATTATAGACTTATCAAATAAATGTAACAAAATACAATGTTAAACCCTAAGCATATAAATCACAAATAAAAGAGTCCATAAAAGAAACTGTCATTATTCCCCAAAACATATAAGACAAACATATCTGTGAATACAACACTTGGTAACCGGTCATAGGCCACAGTGAAATAAAATGATTCAGAATTTTACATTTTTTATTTTGAATAGAATAAGGAACATTTTCCTCCTGCACTTGCTGAATGCCAGTGGGAGGGAGAGGAGGAGGATCCAGTTTTTAGCAGTGTGCAAGAGGAAAATAGGATTGTTTTCTGTACATGCCACCCCTGCCGCCACTACTGTCCAAATGCAAAACAGAAGAAGGTTAGCTGTGCTTTGCCTTAGACTTGTATTATATCTTGCAGACGTGGTGCACTTTCTCAAAGTATACCAAACCCGCAGGATAGAATAGAAATCTATGGCTCAGTGCAGCTAACCCGCAGGAAAGCTGCGCTGCACCCACGGATGTCAAAACAGCCTAACAGTTGATATAACCCTTTAATAGGTTCTAATATGCCCACTGCAAAAGCGCAGTGTATGTGTTTAATACAGTGACCTTTTTTTTCCCTCTACCAACTTTTGCTGGAATAGCTCTCCAGGCTGCTTCCTCCACTGCAGACTCTGATGCTCTGGGATGGCGGGTTGGGAAGCCCAGATTGCAATCAATGGTTTGTCAATCTCGGGCATGCTCTTTCCTGGTTTGAGGTCAAGGGCCCCAACAGAGGGATCGGAGAGCCACAGGGTGAGCACCCCTGGCCTACCGTCTGTGCTTGAATGCCGCCTGCCATGACCTTGGCTTGTTTCCTTTCTCTATCCTGTAGTTGTACTTTGCACATGCTTGTTTCCGCATCCTCAGCTGGGCATACCTGGGGGCCGTAACCTGATCCAAGCTTGCTGCAAGTTCATACCCACCATCAGGGGCCCTAATGAGGAAGCAAGCTGGGGCTTAGTCTCCACACCTTGGGAACGCCGAGCTGGCAATCTACAAGGTCTCCCTATCACTGAAGCTTGACATGCCATGTATTCCCCACGTTTTAGAGAGGCAATTCCTGACCTTGCAGATTCCATGCAAAATGAAAACTCCTGAGTAATCTAGAGTAAGGGCTTTAGGTGGGTGTGGTGGTAAAGCGTGTCCGATGGTGTGATCTAACACCTGATCATCTACTTGAGACTGAACTCTGGTTGCATTTCAGTGCCAAGTTTGAAAAATTTATGCTTTAAGGTGAATACAGTCCAAACAAAGGCCCATTTTTACAGTAACAGTCAGCGATACAGGGTGACTCTGTATTACTTTTCCACAATGCTGAACTGTAAATAAAGTCCAGGGTTCACCGGTCACGGGGTCTTCAGGCACTGGGTTCCATAGTGATGGACTATAGTCTTGGACCTATTTAGCACCCTGTGATTTACCAAATGCATTGCACCAAGTGCCAAGGTGAGCACCCATGCAGGATCCAATGCCCAAAGCAACATTAAAGGTCTTCCTCATGCCATGAGGTCTGGATATGGCTCCTAAAGTTATACAAAAGATTACCCTGATCTGGAAACTAGTTACGCTAAGAGCGAAAAAAAAAGTCCATTCATTACCTTCAGATACTAGCACTGGATCTGTGTATATAGAATTGTATTAATTTTTTTTCCCTTTTATTGGTTGAACTAGATGTGTCTTTTTTCAACCAGACTATGTAAAACTGGGGACTCCTGGAGAGGGGCAGAGTTATAGGGTAGACACCTAGGGGGCCTGTCCCCTAAAGCTTTTCCAGTGCCCAATCACCTGAAGGTCCAAGCCTTTAACCCGTCCTGGTATAGTTTTTTTTCAGCAGGTGATCAGCTTTAATGTAAAAGCAATCCTAGTGGCTAATTAGCTGCAGGATTGCTTTTACAAGCAGTGGGAGAAGATGTCCCCCCTTGCTGCCTTCCACAGCCTTCTTGGGCAGTCCCGTGCCATCGGGGGAACCAGAGAATGAAGCCGGTGTTTCTGCCAGCTGACCCTAGAGCTGATTGGAGACCGGAATGGTGCCAATCATCTCTATAGTCTAAGAAATTGGAAGCTACGAGCATTTCATCACTTCAGTTTCGCAGGATATAAACAGCGCCATTTGTAAATTGGGAAAGCATCTGATCACACCGATCTTGGTGAGATTAGATTATGTAAAGGCAGAGGAGATATCTAGAGTCTGATCAATCCCAAAAAAGAATATATGACAATGCCGATTGAAGTTATAGCTGATAGCATTAAAAGTGATCAAAAAAAAAAATTTGAAAAAAAAGGGACAGTGTAAAAATAAATTTAAAAAAATCAAAACAACTTAAAAAAGAAAAAAAAAAAAAAAAAGTACCCTTGCCCCCCCACAGGTAAGCGAGCGTTGACCCTGTGTCGGTATGTACACAGCAGTTGCAAAATCTAAAGTGGTAGCTTGTAAAGGCTTTTAAAGCGTTGCCTATGGATATTAAAAATGTATGCAGTTTGTTGCCATTACATGGTGCATGCGCAGTTATAAAGCATGTCATGTTTGGTATCTATTTACTCGGTATACCATCATCTTTTATATGTTACCAAATAATTGGCCAATATATTGTGTTTTTGTGCATTAAAAAGTAAAAAAAAGTGTATTTTTTTTCAAAAACAATTTCACTGGGGTGTCTGTTTTAAAAAAAATATACAGTGGGGCAAAAAAGTATTTAGTCAGCCACCAATTGTGCAAGTTCTCCCACTTAAAAAGATGAGAGAGGCCTGTAATTGGCATCATAGGTAGACCTCAACTACGAGAGACAAAATGAGAAAAAAAATCCAGACAATCACATTGGCTGATTTGGAAAGAATTTATTTGCAAATTATGGTATAAGTATTTGGTTACCTACAAACAAGCAAGATTTCTGGCTCTCACAGACCTGTACCTTCTTCTTTAAGAGGCTCCTCTGTCCTGCACTCATTACCTGTATCAATGGCACCTGTTTGAACTTGTTATCAGTATAAAAGACACCTGTCCACAACCTCAAACAGTCACACTCCAAACTCCACTATGGTGAAGACCAAAGAACTGTCGAAGGACACCAGAAACAAAATTGTAGACCTGCACCAGGCTGGGAAGACTGAATCTGCAATAGGCAAGCAGCTTGGTGTGAACAAATCAACTGTGGGAGCAATAATTATAAAATGGAAGACATACAACACCACTGATAATCTCCCTCGATCTGGGGCTCCACGCAAGATCTCACTCCGTGGGGTCAAAATGATCACAAGAACGGTGAGCAAAAATCCCAGGACCACACGGGGGGGGGGGGGGGGGGGGACCTAGTGAATGACCTGCAGAGAGCTGGGACCAACGTAACAAAGGCTACCATCAGTAACACACTATGCCACCAGGGACTCAGATCCTGCAGTGCCAGATGTGTCCCCATGCTTAAGCCAGTACATGTCCGGGCCCGTCTGAAGTTTGCTGGAGAGCATTTGGATGATCCAGAAGAGGATTGGGAGAATGTCATATGGTCAGATGAAACCAAAATAGAACTGTTTGGTAGAAACACAACTCGTCGTGTTTGGAGGAGAGAGAATGCTGAGTTGCATCCAAAGAACACCATACCTACTGTGAAGCATGGGGGTGGTAACATCATGCTTTGGGGCTGTTGCTCCGCAAAGGGACCAGGACGACTGATCCATGTACAGGACAGAATGAATGGGGCCATGTATCGTGAGATTTTGAGTGCAAACCTCCTTCCATCAGCAAGGGCACTGAAGATGAAACGTGGCTGGGTCTTCCAACATGACAATGATCCCAAACATACCGCCCGGGCAACGAAAAAGTGGCTTCATAAGAAGCATTTCAAAGTCTTGGAGTGGCCTAGCTAGTCTCCAGATCTCAACCCCATAGAAAACCTTTGGAGGGAGTTGAAAGTCTGTGTTGCCCAGCGACAGCCCCAAAACATCACTGCTCTAGAGGAGATCTGCATGGAGGATGGGCCAACATACCAGCAACAGTGTGTGCCAACCTTGTGAAGACTTACAGGAAACGTTTGACCTCTGTCATTGCCAACAAAGGATATATAACAAAGTATTGAGATGAACTTTTGATATTGACCAAATACTTATTTTCCACCATAATTTGCAAATACATTCTTTCCAAATCAGCCAATGTGATTGTCTGGATTTTTTTTCTCATTTTGTCTCTCATAGTTGAGGTCTACCTATGATGCCAGTTACAGGCCTCTCTCATCCTTTTAAGTGGGAGAACTTGCACAATTGGTGGCTGACTAAATACATTTTTGCCCCACTGTATAATGTTTGGGGGTTCAAAGTAACTTCCTTGCAAAAAATACTGATTTTTTTGTGAACAAAAAGTGCCAGAAAAGGCTTGGTCTTCAGGTGGTTAGAAGAGTGAATGTGTGGCATAAACATCTTAAATTAGTTTTTTTTTTTTTACACAAAATTGTCACTTAAATGATTTATTGCTCACACATGCCATGGAAATATGTGGAATTACTCTCCAAAATACATTCTGCTACTTCTCCCAAGTATAGGGGTACCACATATGAGAGACTTTTTGGCAGTTTAGCCAAGTACAGGACCCCAAAATCCAATAAGCACCTCCAGGCTTTTAAAGGGCTTTATTTCCTCATTAAACTTCCAGACTACCTATCAGTTTCGGAGGCCCTGAAATAGCAGGATAGCACCAAACCCCCCCAAATTACCCCTTTTTGGAACGTAGACACCCCAAGGAATTTGATAAGAAGCATGGTGAGTATTTTGCAGATCTCGTTTGTTGGAAAATGAGGAAAGAAAACAAAAATTTTTTCTTTTCTTTTTTATATTTCAAAACCTTGTGAGAAAAAAATGAGATCTGAAAAATACTCCTTATGCCTCTTTTTAAATTCCTCGGGGTGTCTATCCAAAAAGCAGTCAATTTGGGGGGGGGGGGGGGGGGGGGGTGCTATCCTGGCATTTCAGGGCCTCCGAAACTGTGATAGGTAGTGAGGAAGTGAAATTAGGAAGTTACGCACCTTCAGGCTTTCAAAGTGGTCATTGGATTTCAGGCTCCTGTATGTGGCTAGGTTCCAAAAAGTCTCACACATGTGGTATCCCCATACTTGGTAGAAGTAGCAGAATGTATTTTGGGGTGTAATTCCACATATACCAATGGTTTGTGTGAGAAATATATAAATTTGACAACTTTGTGTAAAAAAAAAAAAAAAAACGTTTTTGTCATTTTCCAAAAACTTGTGGAAATTTTTTTTTTCCATGAACGCAATATAGCTTAGGGTATCCACTTTCCGAAAAGGGGTCATTTGGGGGTATTTGTACTGTCCTGGTATTTTAGCACCTCAAGAAATGTGATGGGCAGTCAGAAAGTAAAAGCTGTGTAAATTCCATTATCTATACCATAGTTTGTAGACGCTATAACTTTCACACAAAGCAATCAATATACACTTATTGGGATTTTTTTTACTAAAAACATGTAGCAGAATACATTTTGGCCAAAGTTTATGATGAAATTTTTGGATATTTTTTATGACAGAAATGAGAAAATGTTTTTTTCAAACTTTTTTTGTTCAAAAATTTTTTGTTTATAGCGCCAAAAATAAAATGCGCACAGGTGATCAAATACCACCAAAAGAAAGCTCTATTTGTGTGAAAAAAAAGGACGTAAATTTCATTTATGTACCGTACTGCATGACCGCACAATTGTCAGTTAAACTAGCGCAGCGCTGTATAGCAAAAAAATGGAGTAAGTTGCAGTATCTATACCATAGTCTGTAGATGCTATAACTTTCACACAAAGCTATCAATATACACTTATTGGGATTTTCTTTTTACCAAAAACATGTAACAGAATATATTTTGACCTAAATTTGACTAACTTTTGAGTTTACTATATTTTGTTTTATAGCCGAAAGTAAAAAATATAGTTTTTCTTCAAAATTTTCACTTTTTTTTGTTTATAGCGTGAAAAATAAAAAGCTCACCAGTGATCAAATGCCACCGAAAGAAAGCTCTATTTGTGTGAAAAAAAGGACGTAAATTTTGTTTGGGTGCAGCATTGCATGACTGCGCAATTATCAGTTGAAACAGTGCAGCGCTGAATAGCTGTCAGGGCAGGAGCTGAGGAACGGACAGGCAGGCCTATCAATGTAACGCACTGGCTGACGACAACCACCACCCACAGACCAAAGTCCCTCAGGGCGCGGAGTCTAAGTCCCAGGCTGCCCTTCACCAGGGCCCCTGATGGTGGGGATGGACTTGACGCAGCCAGGAACCAGGTCGCGGCCCCCGAGACACCTCAGCTGCGGTAATGGCCGCCGCCAATGGCGTGTAGCTGGTGGAAGAGACAAAAGAGTAGTCAGACAAGCCGGGGTCAACAACAACAGGACAGAACAGTACAGGACAGCAGACGAGAATCACAGGTCACGAGCCGGGTTCAGCAACAGAGGGTCAGATCAAAGGAGAATACTAAGAATAGTCAAGACAAGCCGAATCAGATACCAGGAGAGTCACGAGAGTCAGAACAGAGTAACAGCAACACAAAGACACAAGACACAAGTGCAAAGAGCATGTGCGGGCCACAGGCTTATATGTCATCAGCCACACCCCTCTGGAGGATGGACCACAGAAACCTGAAGGCATAAAAGGGCTCCCATCATGCACAGCAGAATCCAAGATGGACACCAGCACATGAAGTAACATAACCACAGGAAAAAGGTAGGACCTTGACAGTACCTCCCCCTCAAGGACCCCTCCCCCTCCGTGGGTCAACAAAAGGTTTCTGAGGAAAGCGGGTATGAAAAGCGCGGAGGAGGGCAGGAGCATGGACATCCGCGGAAGGAACCCAGGAACGCTCCTCGGGACCATAACCGCGCCAATGAACCAGGAACTGTAATTGACCGCGCA
The DNA here is from genome assembly GCF_062004578.1 of Staurois parvus. Classification (NCBI taxonomy): domain Eukaryota; kingdom Metazoa; phylum Chordata; class Amphibia; order Anura; family Ranidae; genus Staurois; species Staurois parvus. The sequence goes on along the minus strand of NW_028317873.1, from coordinate 4,539,888 downwards.
CCAATCGAGAGTCCAGGATCCGGCTCACCTCATACTCCTCATGACCGTCAACCCGGACAGGACGGGGCCGAGGAAGAGAGGTAGTGAAGCGATTGCAGATCAGAGGTTTCAACAGGGAAACATGAAAGATATTGGAGATCCGCATCCCAGACGGAAGGGCAAGTGCATAGGCCACCGGATTCACTTTGCGGAGAATGCGGAAAGGACCGACAAAACGGGGAGCCAGTTTGGGTGTGGGCACCCGAAGATTGAGGTTGCGAGTAGACAACCACACCCGATCGCCGACCTGGTATGAAGGAGCGGGCAACCGTCTGCGATCGGCCTGGAACTTCTGGCGCTGAGCTGAGTCCCTCAAGGCCCTCTGGATCTGCCCCCAAGAAGAACGCAGGGCAGCAAGATGGTTCTCCACAGCCGGAATGTCCTGTGGTGAGAACCTCTCAGGTAATACCGCGGGTTGAAACCCATAGTTGGCCATGAAGGGAGACATCCCGGTGGAGGAGTTGACCGCCGAGTTCCTGGCAAACTCTGCCCACGGCAGGAGATCGGCCCAATCATCCTGATGGTCTGAAATATAACACCGAAGGAATTGTTCTAAGGCCTGATTGGAACGCTCCGCAGCCCCATTGGACTGCGGGTGGTAGGCTGATGAAAAGGAGAGACTAATACCCAACTGGGAGCAGAAGGCACGCCAGAATCTGGACACGAACTGACTCCCGCGGTCTGAGACAATCACCTTAGGTAACCCATGCAGGCGAAAAATCTCCCTGGAAAAGACCGTGGCCAGTTCCTGCGCTGTGGGTAATTTCCTGAGTGGAATGCAATGGCACATCTTGGAAAACCGATCGACGATCATGAGGATGACCGTATGACCCCGAGACACCGGGAGGTCTACAATAAAGTCCATCCCTAGATGTGACCAAGGACGCTCCCCATTGGGAATGGGTTGCAGAAGACCCAAAGGGAGATGCCGTGGAGACTTATTCTGGGCACAGATCGAACATGCCGCTACATAAGAGGCAATGTCGGCACGGAGGGTTGGCCACCAGAATAAGCGAGAGACGACCCAACACAGCTGGTTCTTCCCTGGATGCCCGGCAGTTTTGGCGTTATGGTAGGTACGCAGCAGGCGGGTGCGCAATCCCTCGGGTACGAAACATCTACCCTCCGGCCTCCCGGGAGGAGCATCAGTTTGAGCCGCCAAAATCTGCTCCCCAAGGGGAGAGGTCAGACTGGTGCGAATGGCAGCCAGGATCTGATCTGGAGGTATAAGTGAGATTGGCTCAGAGTCCTCCCTGGACAACTCAGAGTATTGCCGTGATAATGCATCAGCCCTGACATTCTTGGAACCAGGCAAATATGAAACCACATAGTTGAAGCGTGACAAGAACAGAGCCCATCTGGCCTGGCGGGGTGTCAATCTCTTGGCCTCCGAAAGATAAGTCAGGTTCTTGTGATCGGTAAGAATGAGGACCGGAACCGCGGAACCCTCGAGCAGGTGCCTCCATTCCTTGAGAGCCAGAATGATGACCAATAACTCCCGATCTCCAATCTGGTAGTTGCACTCAGCCGAGGAAAGCTTCCTGGAGTAGAACCCGCAGGGAAGTAGGGGTCCATCGGGCGACCGACGCTGAGACAGGAGAGCCCCTACTCCCGTCTCGGAAGCATCAACTTCGAGGACGAAGGGCAACCCAGGATTGGGATGCGAAAGAATCGGAGCCGAAGCAAAGGCAGCTTTCAGAGCCTCGAAAGCTCTGATGGCCTCGGATGGCCACTCGTGAGGGTTACTCCCCTTCTTGGTTAGGTCAGAGAGAGGCTTTGCCAATGTGGAGAAGTTCCTGATGAACTTCCGATAGTAGTTGGCAAAACCCAGAAAGCGCTGAATGGGCCGAAGACCATTGGGACGAGGCCACTGCAGAACTGCCGCAACCTTCTGAGGGTCCATGGAAAATCCCTCCGCGGAAATTATGTAGCCCAAAAAGGCAACCTGGGATCGATGGAACTCGCACTTCTCGAGTTTACAAAAGAGTCCGTTCTCACGCAATCGTTGCAGCACCTGCTTAACATCCTGGACATGGGACTCCATGGAGGTAGAGTAAACCAAGATGTCATCCAGGTAAACCACTACGCATTGCTGCAACAAATCACGAAGGACATCGTTTATGAATTCCTGAAAGACCGCGGGCGCGTTACACAATCCGAAGGGCATCACCAGGTATTCGTAGTGCCCAGTTCTGGTGTTAAACGCGGTCTTCCACTCATCCCCCTGTCTGATCCGTACGAGGTTGTACGCCGCCCTAAGGTCGAGTTTGGTAAAGACCGTTGCTCCCTTAAGGCGGTCGAATAACTCAGAAATCAAAGGAATTGGATATGCATTTTTAATGGTAATCCGATTGAGACCCCTATAATCGATGCAGGGCCTCAATTCCCCACCTTTCTTCTTTACGAAAAAAAACCCCGCTCCTGCTGGGGAATTAGACTTACGAATGTGCCCCCGGGAAAGCGCATCCACCACGTACTCCTCCATGGCCTTATTCTCCGCAACGGAGAGAGGGTACACCCTGCCACGTGGAGGAGTGGCCCCGGGTTGCAGGGATATGGCGCAGTCGTAAGGACGATGCGGTGGTAAGGTACCAGCGCGTACCTTATCGAACACGTCCCGGTATTCCCCATAGTCGGTGGGCAACGCAGAGTCCGAGGAGGCACACAATACCTTAACCGGCCCCCGGATGCACCCGGCCCCACACTGTGGAGACCATGAGAGAATCTCGGCTGTTTGCCAATTGAAGGTTGGATTGTGCCTCTGGAGCCAGGGATACCCCAAAACCACCGAATAGTGTGGGGACGAAATCACCTGAAAACAGGCCAACTCCCTGTGAACAGCCCCAATGGCTACCTCTATTGGCAGGGTCTCGTGGGTAACCCGCGGCGGCTGCAGGGGCCTGCCATCTATTGCTTCGAGAACCAATGGGGCAGCACGAGCCTGCAGGGGAATGGAGTGCTGCGCAGCAAACGAGCTGTCCAAGAACAACCCACCGGCCCCAGAGTCTACCAACGCCTGGGCCGTCACCGAGCCCCCTGTCCAAGAAAGGACCACGGTGATCAGTGGTTTCTCCTTGCGGCACGCCGGGGACGAGGAAACTCCACCCAAGATCTGTCCCCGACATGATCTCAGGTGCGAGCGTTTCCCGGACGGACCGGACAAGACTGCCGAAAGTGCCCACCGAGGCCACAGTACAGGCAGCGACCCTCCTGACGCCGAGCGGCCCGCTCCCCCTCGGAAAGGCGAGCAAACCCCAGCTGCATGGGTTCCCCACCAGACAAGCTATCCCCAGGAGGCGTGGGAGGAGAGGGAGGAATGGGTGGGACAGAAAACGCAGGTGCCAGTCGATTGGAAGGCCTCCGCAGGCGTTCCTTGAGTGAAGGCCTCTCCCTGAGCCTGGTGTCAATCAGGATCAGGAAAGAGATGAGCTCCTCCAACACCACAGGCAGTTCCTTAGCTGCAATCTTGTCCTTCAATGAGTCAGAAAGACCATGGGAAAACGCAGCCACCAGAGCCTCATTGTTCCAACCGACCTCTGCCGCCAGGGTACGAAACTCTATAGCGTACTCGGCCACGGTCCGGGAACCCTGATGCATGGTCATGAGCAGCTTGGCCGCCGAGGCGGAACGAGCCGGTACGTCGAATACCCTACGGAAGGCATCGACAAAACCAGAAAAATCTTGAATCACCGGGTCGTTCCTCTCCCATAAGGGATTTGCCCAGGCCAAGGCCTTGTCTGAGAGTAGTGAGATGAGGAACCCCACCTTTGACCTCTCAGACGGAAAGGCGTGGGGTATTAATTCAAAATAAATACCCACCTGGTTGAGGAACCCACGACACTGACTCGGCTCACCCCCAAAGCACTGTGGAAGAGGGGCTGAACCGGTCATACCTCTGGACACCGCGGGTGCCGCATCAGCCGCGGCGGGAGGCACAGCAAGCGGAACAGCAGCGGAAGCGACCACCGGAGCGACAACCGGCCTAATAACACCAGGAGTAAGGTGTGCAGTGCGTGCAAGCAGAGTTTGCAACGCCTGAGCGAACTGATCCAACAGGTGATCCTGTTGATCGAGTCTGGCGACTAGCATTGGGAGCGAAGGCGTGCCTGCACCGTCAGGGTTCATGGCACTTGTGTAATGTCAGGGCAGGAGCTGAGGAACGGACAGGCAGGCCTATCAATGTAACGCACTGGCTGACGACAACCACCACCCACAGACCAAAGTCCCTCAGGGCGCGGAGTCTAAGTCCCAGGCTGCCCTTCACCAGGGCCCCTGATGGTGGGGATGGACTTGACGCAGCCAGGAACCAGGTCGCGGCCCCCGAGACACCTCAGCTGCGGTAATGGCCGCCGTCAATGGCGTGTAGCTGGTGGAAGAGACAAAAGAGTAGTCAGACAAGCCGGGGTCAACAACAACAGGACAGAACAGTACAGGACAGCAGACGAGAATCACAGGTCACGAGCCGGGTTCAGCAACAGAGGGTCAGATCAAAGGAGAATACTAAGAATAGTCAAGACAAGCCGAATCAGATACCAGGAGAGTCACGAGAGTCAGAACAGAGTAACAGCAACACAAAGACACAAGACACAAGTGCAAAGAGCATGTGCGGGCCACAGGCTTATATGTCATCAGCCACACCCCTCTGGAGGATGGACCACAGAAACCTGAAGGCATAAAAGGGCTCCCATCATGCACAGCAGAATCCAAGATGGACACCAGCACATGAAGTAACATAACCACAGGAAAAAGGTAGGACCTTGACAATAGCAAAAAGAGGCCTGGTCATTAAGGGGGGTAAATCCTCTGGAGTGGTTAAGCAATTGTGGACTTCCACGCATAATCCAAAAGTCTGATTGAGAAGTTTAATAAAAGTCTGCAGTCAATGTTTAAAGCAGTATTAAACCCAAAAGCCAAATTGTAATCTATTACATATTACCAATCCTTCGATGTGGTAGCTGCATTAGTTTTCTTTTTTTTAAGCTGGTTTCCCTCTGCTTTCACCTAGTAATCTGGCCAGTAACACACCTCCTGTATTAGGGTGCCTTTGGAGAGCAGCAGCGTCAGTCTGGGGGGAGGGGAGTGTTAGATGTACTAGCAGATTTAGTTGCACTAACAAACTGAAGCCAAACTCCAGCTCATACTGCAGTTACAGCAAATGTTTTTATTCCTGTTGGGATAAAAGGTTTTACATAAATAAAAGTTGAGAATTTTAAGCACCCCCTCAATGGTTTGTCTCAACACTCTAACTGCAACATTTGCAGGAGAGCTTGTTCTGTTAAAAAGCAGACTGGGTGGGAAACCCGCCACCTGTGCACCTTTCCCGTACCTTGTTAAAAAAAAGCACTACCCTTGCAATCTGCAGGGGGATTCAGTGCAATGTTAATGAGGTTGCAAATGCAGTGCTTTTGCCTGTACCGAAATGCATGGTTTAAAGCTACCATGAGATTCTGTTGTAGTGTGTTTCTAAAAGTAGTGCGTGCAGTACTTTTGATGCAATGCAGCACAATTTGAGCCTCTTCAAAATGGGTTAAAAAAAAAAAAAAATTCACACTGCAATAAAGTATATGTGAATTGCACAGGCATATGCTGCGCATTCCTGTGTGATTCATAGGCGAATTATAGTGTTACCCGGGGCTTAATGGTTGGATCACCAGGTGAAGATAAAGGAAAGAAAGCCTAAAAAAAGGAAAAGAATGCAGCATTACATCTAAGACTTCGTAAACTTGCTATGGGATTAATACTGCTTTAAGAGGGCAGTACAGAAAGATGGGGAGATTTGGAATTACTTCTTGCAGTAATCGAACACATCTCTCAGACATGAGATAGGACGGGGAACATGATGCCATTTGTAAATGAACATCTCCAGAATGCTCTGGACAGGGAAGAGTGCACAACCAGTCAAAGTAAGGAACTTTCAAGTTGGAGATCAAGTGGCTGTACCAAAACCTACGGGGGTATTACGTTTCTCACCAAGTGGCAAAAACCATTTGGGGATTTGGAAAAGGTTCAGCAAATAAGGAACAGAGTACATCAGCTCGAAAACAGAAAACCCCACCAGATATATTACACATTATTGAAACCCTGAAGACTCAAGAACAAGTGTCCTCTCTGGTGGATATCAATCCAGGGCCTCAACAAAAACCTTGTCCCTTTGTAAGACCAGAAAGGACTCTTTACAAGGAAAGACCACCAGCTCAGAGGCTCACCTCATGGAGTTGATGGCAACTAAAACCTCAAACTTGTAAATGAGAGTGAAAAGCGAAATATGGGCTTAACCCCATCATGCCCAAGAGTAAAAATTTTTTTAACGCCTAAGCACAATTTTGCAACTTTGACATGTGTTAACAAAACCGTATATATCATCACAACTACTTAGTGCATCTTGGTGGATTATACCTTGTTTTTTTCAGGACAAATTGGTCTTTCATTTGGTGGTAAATGGTAATGGATATCTCCTTTTTTATTATTAAAAGATAAACTGTCCCAAAATAGTAAAATAAATATTTTTTTTAATTACCTGTATATTTCTTGCTACTACCATAACCCTCGACCAAAGAACAACCCAAAATAAATTCTGCTCCAGACGATTGCAGCAATACCACATATGTGTATGTTAGTTGTGGTTTGTACCTGTAGTATGGCTAAGAAACAATAGTGTGCATTTTGCTTTTTTTTATCCTGCCTGACACTGATATTAAAAGAATTAAAAAAAAGATGGACCCTGACCTTGACCCAAACACTAACCTTGGTACTGACCTAGATCAAACCTTGATCTAGGTATTTTTTAAATGTATTTATTTATTTGACACACATTTTTTTTTCGCTTTGAAAGGACAGAGAGATACAATGCATCTCTCTCCTCCATTCAGAGAGAGAAAACACAGGGAGAGGCTTGACAGTGACTCATTATTGTGATAGCCAAGCAGAGGCTATCACAGCGATCAGGTGACCCGGAATCAGGAGTTCCAGGTACCGATTGTTAGAACAGGACTCAGAGCTCTCAGTGAGACCCCAGTCTCTGTGCTGGGAGCGTGCTGTATGGCACGCTCCCAGCACAAAGACGGGTAAGCAAATTAGTGACCCCACAGCATATAGCCCAGTGCAGTGGGGCCGCTAATTTGCATACTGTCAGTATGAAGGGGTTAAAGAACAGCTTTTGGAGTGCTGAGAACTAAAAAGATCACTTGATGCACTAATGCTGATCCAGGCGTATTTGCAAAAAAGGCCAAGATTTGTCTCTCAATTTCCTAGGAAGAAAGTTTCTGACTTCGAAACACCTTGCAGTAGGTAAACTTCCTTGGTGTGCGCATCACTGATTCAGGCATGTCCCTGCCCCTCAGAACCCTGCATTAACAACCATGCTGTGGTAAACTGGTTCTTGAGACTGAAGATCTGTCTGATTTAGAAGAGCCCATGGAGCGGTTGACAGAAATCTAATTAGGTCCACATTTGTAATCCTATGAGTATTACATCTACTTGACCCAGTCCAAAGTTATGAGGATCACCAGAATGTCCCAAACTCAATGGTTTTAAGCAGCCAAGGAATGAGTTTCAAGGGGAATAAAGGCATAAGTCAGATTGTTCTTATCCCACAGAGCCAGCACGGCATCATTTGCTTCTGCTCGAGGATCCCTGCACCTGAAGGCAAAACTCTCCAGACTGATGTTGAACCTGGAAGCCAGGAGATCAATTTTCACTGATCCCTACCGGTGACACAGGTCCTGGAACACCTTTGGGTGTAGGGACCACAACCCTCTAGGCACTGCTTATTAAGGAAGTCTGCCAGCCTATTGTCCATGGCTAAGATGTAGAAGACAAACAAAGCTGTAATAGAAAGTTCTGCACAAGACAGTATACACTCAGTTTTGTTGAAGCGAGACTTCGGTTTCCTTCCCCGATGGTTGATGCATGCCACTGCCATGACTGTCTTACTGAATCCGGATTGGAGACATTTCAGTTGGGAATACCAGCATTGTGGGGACATGCAGATCACTCAAAATTACAGAATGCTAGATGCAAGATTCCTCCAGTGTCCAGATCCCATGCACTGACAATGTGCCCAGGATTCCACCCCAGCTCCACACACTGATGTCTGTCACAAGGATCCCAGAAGAATTTGAAAGAAAGGGCTTCCCTGTTTCCAGAGTTGGACTTCTGAGCCACTAACAACCTGGTCTTTGGTGCATGATGAATTGGTCTGACCAAGAACTGGACTGCCTTGTCCCAAAAGGTTGTATTGTAGGGGTCTTGAGAAAACTGGGCAAATGGAGCTGCCTTGAAGGAGGCTAATATCCACCTCAGAACGCTCATGCAGAAATGAAGAGTAACACAACTTCTGAACTAAAGAGCCTGAACAGGGCAAATCTGAAGCTTCTCCTGAGGAACAAAAATTTTGGCTTGAGCTTTGTCTAGGATAAGACTAAGATATTCCCAAATAATATTCCATGAGGCAGTTCTAGTGATGTCAGGTTCAGGAACCAGGATGTCATCCAGCTATCCCACAATGGGGACTTCCTGGGAGTGCAGTAAAAATGTCTCAGGAGTTAACACCTTGGTGAATATCCTAGGCACAGAAGGTAGGCTGAATGTCAGGGACACAAACTGGAAGTTCTGGGGCACCACAAAAAAAAGGAATGGCTGAAGTGGTGGAAAAATAGGGACAAACATATCCTCAGAGGCCAGAAAGTCTCCCTGATAAAGGAAGGCAATGACAGATCTGGTGGGTCCATACAGAATTCCTGAACTCAAATTAACCCATTTAGAGCCTTGAGATTCAATAGGGGCCTGAAAACCCCCTTTGGGTTTAGGAACTGTAAGATAGTTTGAATAGAATCCCTATATTTTATACATATATAGATCAACTGTGGGTATAGGATTCTGTATAATGAAGTTTTTCATCTGTTTGTTTTTCTACTTTTTGAACTAGATTAATTTTTGGTGTCTTTTTGTCAACCCAACTATGCAAGATCAAAATTTGTTATTTGGCCCAAAAATCATGCTTGAATACAGTGAAATCATCCCAGGCTAGTGCAAAGGAGGGGCCACAGCTGACAGAGCCAGTAAATATTTGAAAAAAGGCATAGAATCCAGAAGAGGGCAAATTTTCAGGCCATCATTTTTAGGCACATTAGGGGGGATGCCGTAGGCAGAACCCGAATCATTAGTGGTTGCTTGAGCTGGAGATACCCAGGACAGCGGGTGTGTCCCCTATGTATCTTGGATTCAACATGTACCGCAAGATAGGGATAATGTAGCTGAGAATATAAGGCTAGGCATTGGAATACTCATTAACTAGAATGCTAGTTATTGAGTATTCCAATGCCTAGCCTTATATTCTAGGTGGCAAACGTCACTGTAGGCCGAAATCACCATAGGTAGGCAGCAGAGAAAAACCAAGTAGAGATCCATGTGCCACTTGCTGTCAGTGGGAAGAGGCTTCCTCAATGCTGGACAGTGGGAAAGAGAGCAAGGAGCACACACGAGACACTTCACATCAGCACTCTATCCCTTATTGTTAACCTCTTCCACTGTGAAACTGGCAAAAGGTGGGAGCTGAAAAGGGCAATAAGCAGTCCTAACAAGGAAGCCCTTGGTGCATGACCCGACTGGGGCTATGCCACGGCCAATTTTTTCAGTATACGCAGGTCGGAAAAGTGCCACAATTTAGAGCCAAAGGTTACATGCCAGGCTAGTCCTGCAACCCGGCCAGGTTCTGGCTCGGCACCCCTAAGTCGGGATGAGGAAAGGCTGCATATAGAGACCGGTTCAGCAGCAAAGTAGCAGGAATCTTGAATGTAGAAAAAGCTTGAAAATGTAACAAACAAATTAGGCTTTTGTCAGCAGATCAGGTAAATGGTGTTCATATTCTTAACTGGCAAAAAAAAAAATGAGGTCTTGCAGAGAATAAAAAGTTTTACTGATATAGCCCATACTTTTTTTCTTCCCAGTGTCTAATCCTTCTGTAAATGGCAGTATATCCAAGCAGTCTCTAAATTACCGGATATGGGTAAAACAGTGGAATAGGTTTCCTGGCTGCCTGCACCCTCCCGCATTGAAGAAATAACACCTGCTCTAAAGATCACACAACATTTTGCGATTATATATTTCTCCACAATACTGGAAATGGACAAAAATTGTCTTACAGCAAAATATACTCACCAACAAAATTTTTCCAGCTGTAGGGAATGTTAGGCTGTTTCCATCTTTGTGGCCAAGCCATTAAAACAGTGTTATGTTTCATGCCACCGAGCCCAGCTGACTGAATCAAATGTGAAATGCCATCACGTAGATTTGATGAAACAACTAGCTGACAGAATCCTTTGGTCTTCTCAGCAGTCATTAATGCTTGGATATTCTTAAAGAAATGAATAGGAGATCATTAATTTCCCTAAAACACAATGTGAACTGTAATAAAAGTTACAACCATAATGTGTATAGATCAGGGGTCGGCAAACCCCGGCACGGACTGCATTTATGATGGCAATGCGAAGGCTAGGGACACCCGACAAATCAGCAAAGATAGCACCCCAATGCTTGTGGCTGGCTACACAAGAAGGTGCCCAGCTGCCTTTTTACTGCCTCTGGTCCTGCCCATCTCCATTCCCAGAGACAACCAACACATCAACAAAGCCAGCTGCCCAATGCTTGCGACTGGCTACACAGGAAGGAGCCTGGTTGCCTATTTTCTGCCTCTGTTCCTACCCACCTCATTCGGCTTGCATGCATTTAGCCTACATAGTTGCTGGTGTTCAGCTGGATAAGGGGCATGTTGCGCCCCTTCCAATGCATGCTACTCCTATCCCTGCACAGGGCACTCAGTAGACTTCGCCCTCAAACACAGCACACAGCTGAAATCACATTCCTTTACAAATACAATATCCATCTGCACAGTATATACAGTAGCTGCCTGCTATGTTGCTTCTCTGACCTGTGAAGTCTCCAGATTAGAACAGCGGCAAAGCTGAGGTAGGCAGCTACACACTGTGCAGATGGAGATAGTATCTGTAAAAGACTCTGGTCTCAGCTATGTGCTGGGTGGGGAGGAGGTGGTTCGCTGTGTTCCCTGCCAGCACTAACCCCTACTCTCTGCCAAACTGACCTCTGTCTTCTAACAACATCCTCTGCCCCACTTCGTCTTCTGCCCCTCTGACCTCTGTCCCACTGACCTTTGTCCTCTGACCCCTGTACACTGCCCTTCTGTCCTCTGCCCCATTTACCCTGTACTCTGCCCCACTGACCTACATCTTCTAACAATATTCTCTGCCCTACTGACCTCAGTTCTCTGCCCTGTTGAACACGATTCTATGCCCTGCTGTCCCCTGCACTGCTGGACCATGTTAGCTATTGGGAGCTGCTAAATTTCCAGGTGGAGAAATTGGGGTTGATGTGAGGTGTGAAGATGCAGGAATTGGGGTTGATGTGAGGTGTGAAGATGCAGGAATTGGGGTTGATGTGAGGTGTGAAGATGCAGGAATTGGGGTTGATCTGAGGTGTGAAGGTGCAGGAATTTGACCTGATCTGAGGTGTGATGGTGCAGAAATTGGGGGTGATCTGAGGTGTGAAGGTGCAGGAATTGGGGAGATCTGAGGTGTGATGGTACAGGAATTAGGGTCATCTCAGGTGTGAAGTTGTATGAATTGGGGTGATCTGAAGTGTGAAGATGCAGGTATTGGAGAGATCTGAAACGTGGTGATGCAGGAATTGGGCTGACCTGAGGCAGAAATTGGGGCCTATTTGAGATTTGAAGCTGCAGAAACTGGTGCAATCTGAAGTATGAAGGTGGAGGAATTGAAGTGATCTGAGGTGTGAAAGTGCAGGAATTAAGCTTATTTGAGATCTGAAAGTGCAGAAATTGGATCTGATCTGAGGTGTGACGGTAAAGAAACTGGGGCTGATCTGAGGTGTGAAGGTGCAAAAAATTAAGGTGATCTGAGCCATGAAAGGACAGGAATTGGGACTGATCTAAGCTGTGAAGGTGCGGGAATTGGAGTGGTCCGAGGTGTGAAGGTGTAGATTTGGGGTGATCTGAGATGTGAAGTTACAAAGTACAATCTTTATTTCTACTATTATTCAAGTTATTTACAGTATTTACTTTTTCAAGCTCCATGTACACTAGCTTATTTTTAAGCTCCTAGCAGCTTTTTATGAGCGTTTTTTTTTTCTGCCCATAGAAGCAAATGGTGTTATCCAATGTATTTACATGCATACTATTGTAGGCTAGAAGCGTTTTTCAAGCTTAAGCTTCTAAGAGAAGAAAACACTTTTTTGCGCTACTGGGAGCGATTTGCTGGCAAAAAAAACAAAATGAACACCCCTAAAGAGCTGTTTTCCACTGTTTTTTGTTTGTTCTTAGCGGCAGCCGCCAGTGTTCTTAACAGACAATTAATTGCTAATTGTCAAGGAGCAGGCCAGCAAGCAGGCCGCATCCTTAACTTTGGATGACTCATCAGCTGGCAGTGGGGTTCCTTGCCAAGAGCCAAGTGTAAACAAAATAATTTGAGAAATAAAACAGAGCAGGGGTCCCCCCAATCCATACCAGGCCTTTTGGGTCTGGTGTAGATTTTACAGGGAACCCCCCAGATCCTGGCTTCTCCCCACGTGTATGAGTATGGGATACATCAAATCCCTACTCATTCACCAGAAAAGTGTAAAAAATAAATGACAGTTTATGACAAGTCCTTTATTTAAAACAAAAACAACAAAAACCGAAAACAATGCTGGCTCCTGCTGTCTGACAGCTCCGCCACCAAATAAACTAAGGGGCGGGGCCACCCATGACATCAGAATTCAGACAGGAGCGAGCATCGGGTGGGGATAGTTTTCTGTTTTTTCGGGTCGGCGGCCAGCGTTTATCGTGACTGACATAGGATCTACACAGAGGGACACTTTTTTTTTTTGTAATAAAGGGCTTGTCAAAAATTGTTCTTGTGTTTTTACTCACTTGTTGGGCGAATGGGGGGGAGGGGGAGATCTGGGGACCCCCTTGTTAAATGGGGCTTCCAAGTTCTGATGTCACCCCCCACAACAACCGAGCCAGGGTTGTGGGGAAGAGGCCCTTGTCCTCATTAACATGGGGACAAGGTGCTTTAGGTGGGGACCCCCCTTAGCACCCCCCACATGTTGAGGGCATGTGGCCTGGTATGGTTCAGGAGGTGGGGGCGCTCACTTCCCCCCCCCCTTTCCTGGCCTGCTAGGTTGCATGTTAGATAAGGGCCTGGTATGAATTTTGGGGGTGGACCGCCTACAGTTTTTTTTTTTTCATTTTGGCATGGGGTTCCCCTTAAAACCATAGAGCCATAGACCCAAAGAGCCTGGCATGAACTGGGAGGGGGGGGGGAACACTACGCTGTGTTTTTCCTGCAGTTGCCATTGCTGGCAATTATTTTGTTTACATTCAGCTGTCAGCAGGGAAGCCCGCAGGGAATCATATGTTGTTAAGGATGTGACGACCAGTTTGCCAACCTGCTCCTTGATAACCACCTATTCACTGGTAAATAAGGACGCCATCAGTCGTCCACTCCTTTATTGAACGCTAGAGCTCCTAAACACTTTTGCAAACGCTCCTGAACAGTGCAAAAACACCAGCAAATGGTAAATATTACCATTTTTTTATCCAGCATTTTTTAGCGTATTTTCAGAGTCTAGTGTGCATGTAGCCTAAAAATTCCTTTTCATGATTGAAAGTGTGAAGTTGCCATTTTTTTTTTTTTTTTTAAATGTAGTTGGCATTCTCCATTACTTTAAAAACATTGTTCGGCACACTGTGCTCAAAAGGTTGCCCATCCCTGGTATAGAAATATTCATATATTTCTCAATACTGTAAAAAAAAAAAAAAAGTTATGTGTAGCATTTGCACACACCTGTAACGCAACATTCAGTGCCTTGAAAAAGTATTCATACCCATTTAAATTTTCCGCATTTTGTCATGTTACAACCAAACGTGTATTTTATTGGAATTTTACGTGATAGACCAACACAAAAGTGGTACATGATTGTGAAGTGGAAGGAAAATGATAAATGGTTTTCAACATTTTTAACAAATAAATATTTGAAAAATGTGGTGTGCATTTGTATTTAGCCCCCCCTATTCAATACTTTGTAGAAACACCTTTCACTGCAATACAGCTGCAAGTCTTTTTGGACTTAAAAATGGGGGACAAAACTCCTGCGCTACCACTAAACAAAGAGCAGCAAGCAGCCAGCTATATACCAAAATAGAGAAAATGCAGAGGAAGGGGGAATGGTACTGCGCTACTGCTCTAGTTCAAAATGAACTAGAGATAGTGGATGACCACAAAAAACATACCGCATGTGTAAGTCTATATAAACACCATAATGCAACTAGTGCATATAACAGATGTGAAATGGATGCAAATAAGCACGTAATGGACTCTGAATGTGTGCCAGGAAACTAAAAAGGAAAAACCAAGTGATAAAAGGGTCAAATGAATAAAATATAATAATGAACAATGAAACAAATGACAGGAGAGCCCAAAGGTGATGTCTAATGGTGGAAAAACAAAGTGGATGACATAAATGTCAAGACAAATCAAAAAGAAGTGAGCACAAACATACCACAGCATAAATAGGAATATGAAATGGTGACACAAAAACATGGATATCAAAGAGTGCACCACCTAAGGAAAAAACACCCTCAACTCTATAAGTGCACTATAAAAGTGAGGCTAAAAAAAGTATGGTGAAAAATACAAATACAATGTCCCAATAATAAATACGGCTAAAGGTAAAGTGAATAAATCCCAAAAAGGAACTGAATGTGAAATAGCGAACGTATCACAATGAACGGTGAGAAAAATATAGTAAATATTGCAAATAAGAAACACAAAAAAACATGTAATAGAATGGCATAAGTATTGTCACGGGTAGTGAATAAATAAAAAAAAATAGTGCAATTGTCCACACTACAAAAATGCATGTAAAGTCCAATGATAAAACTTCCAAGTAAACGTGATCGGTGATAGTGATCAGTACGACAAGCAATCAATCACAGGCTAAATTGCCTTCTCACCTCCATGTTGTGACCCCAAGGGGCCAACACGCTTTCGGGGCGCTAAACGCCAGACAGATCAGCAATGGGGCCTTTGTGCTCTAATCCTGGAGCATCAACCGTCAGCAACAGTGGTGGTATCCTCCTCACGGAAAAAACATGCAACGCACAGCCAACTCAAAAGGATCCAAAAAGGAACACTTCCATAGTGTAGTATTTAATACAATGTATTAATGCATATTGCCAAATGCCAACTTACATCAAATCAATGGAAAACAAGCTCAAAAGCAGCACGTAATGATTTGGGTGTACTTGCATGGATGTAGCAATATGGCGGCTGCCATCCACACCGCAACTGATGTCACCACGCTTCCGTCCTACGCATTGCGTCACGTATCATGTGAGTTCTTCAGGGTAACGGCAGTGGTGACAGGATTCCATTTAAAAGGAGTCAATGAAACAATTTGCATGGAGCGAACCTCCGGCGGCCATGTTATTGAAGACCGGAGCAGTAAGAGATCACTACAGCGTGAGACAGTAGGAACAACCCAAATGAAAACTAAAATCGGGTGTCGGTACACTTCCGAGGGCACCCTCCGACAAGGAGACAGGATGCAAACAAAAAATAGATAAAAAGCCAAGACCAAATGAAATGAATGAATTCTCAATGTAAAAGCCCAGTTACAGGTTTAATTTTCTGTATAAATAAAAAGTGCGCTAATTATTCACAAACAATGTAAGGATAAATAATAGAAATACAAATAAAATCCATAAATATAAACATAAGTCCAGCCACCATAAACAGTGATAATCCGATATCAACTTAATGTCAATCTTGAAACAAACATCCATGTACGAATCCGACACCAGATGAAATGAATACACTCACCAGAGCTATATGCTGATTAAATTATAAACCAGCATAACATTTTGCTCTGGGAGCGATGATCTGCAGGATATCCCAGTAGAGAAACAGCAACCAATAGTGATCCAATCAGCACATATGGAACAGCTAAGCAGCAAAAGATCTTCCAATAACATGGGCAAAGCTCGAGGAATCAGAAGAGATATGATGGTGCAGTACGTTTAAAACCAGTAAAATTTTATTAGTAAAGTAGAACACTCACAAAGAAGGTGTCTATCCAACACCAGCAATGACAGCCTCTATAATAACACATCCACGAGGGAAAAACCAAGGGACGAACCTCCTGCACCGCGATCTCACAGCTGACAGCTAGGAGGAACATCCCGACGTCACGTCCACTAGGCCACGCCCAAAGCGGGATTTAGTTTCGCAACACATTTTCTTTTTCCCTTTGGAAATCATGCCTCAAGTCTTCCCTGACACTTCACAACACTTCTGTTTGAATATGGCTCTCTCTACTGTTCTGACAGTCCCACCAACTCCCTGAACACACATTCCCTGCACTCGCCAGTCCCCACCCTCTTTCTCCAAAGAGCACAAATGCGCCCCTTTATTGACCAGCGCGTCACAGCATTTTTCTTGAGCTGCGTTATTGCGCACTTATGAGACATCATGTAGACTCAGAGATATGGCAGCAAGAAGGGGAAACACTTTAATTGTAAACATGCTTAACACTTTTTTAAAACTGTATTTGCACTGCACAGTCACATGCACATGTGTTGTGTTGTTGTGATATGCGCTGAATAGCTGTGCTACAGAGTTGCGTTGTACAAAATAATGCATGTAACATTTTTACACAACACTAGGCAAAGCAGCTCATACAGTAGGTGTGAACAACGCAAATTTAAAGTGTCATTAAACCCAAAATCAAACTTTCAGCATTAGCTCCAAAAATATTTCATGTAACTGTGCGTAGGACATTTATTTAACCACTTGCCGACCGCGCATAGCCGAATGACGGCTTCACCGCGGCCGGCCAGTTCTGAGTGGACGTCATATGACGTCCTCCCAGAACGCGCTCTCCTGCGCGCCCCAGGGGGCGCGCACCCGGCGATCTCCGTGATCGCTGTGTCCTACGGACACAGCTGATCACGAGATGTGGTGAAAGGCCGATCCCACCGGCCTTTTACCACGTGATCAGCGGTGTCCAATGACACGCTGATCACAGGAAAATGCAAGTGCCGGTTCTCGGCTGCACTTTCCTCACGCTGTCAGATCGTGAGGAAAGTACTGCCGAGAACCGGCAGTTGTCAGAGCGGGGATCGGCACCGATCATCAGGGCACTGATGATCAGTGCCCTGATGATCGGTGCCCAGCAGTGACCCCCGCAAGTTCCGATCAGCTGTGCGCCCACTAGCCCCGCCCACCCATTCCCAGCAGTGCCCCCACCTGTGCCCAGCAGTGCCCCCACCTGTGCCCAGCAGTGCCCCCACCTGTGCCACTCTGCAGTGCCACCTACCTGTGCCCAGCAGTGCCACCTACATGTGCCCAGCAGTGCCACCTACATGTGCCCACCAGCGCCACCCACCTGTGCCCACCAGTGCCACCCACCTGTGCCCACCGACCAGTGCTGTCCACCAGTGCCACCCACCAGTGCCACCCACCAGTGCTGCCAGTCAGTGCCACCAGTCAGTGCCCAGGGGTTGTGCCAGTCAGTGCCACCAGTCAGTGCCCAGAAGTGATGCCAGTCAGTGCCGTCTATCAGTACCCATCATCAGTGTCACCTATCAGTGCCGCCTATCAGTGCTGCATATCAGTGCCGCCTATCCGTGACCCCTAATTAGTGCTGTCTATCAGTGCCGCCTATCCGTGCCACCTCATTAGTACTGCCTATCAGTGCCCTTTAGTGCTGCCTATCAGTGCCCATCAGTGCCGCCTATCAGTGCCCATCAGTGCCGCCTCATCAACGCAAATCAGTGAAGGAGAAAAAATACCTGTGAAAAATTTTATAAAAGAAACAAATAAACTTTTTTTTTTTTTTCCAAATTTTTTGCACTTTTTTTAATTTATAGCGCAAAAAGTAAAGCGCCCAGTGGCGATTAAATACCACCAAAAGAAAGCTCGATTTGTGAGAAAAAAATGATCAAAATTTCATATGGGTACAATGTTGCATGACCGCGCAATTGTCAATCAAAGTGCGGCAGCGCTGAAAGCTGAAAATTGGCCTGGTAAGGAAGGGGGTATAAGTGCCTGGTAGGCAAGTGGTTAAAATGCAAGCTATTAGTTAGTAAATACCTGGTGATGCTGCCAGTTCATACAACTTCCTTGTATGGAATGGCCAATCCGCAGTATTTTACATTGCCACTCTCACTGTGCATGCTCCATTTTCCGTATAGAGAAACAGAGACATCCACTTTCCTCTCCATCAATCCACCGCGACCCCACTTGATACTTTTGCATGTCATGTGGGGCAGCTTCAGCCACAAGACTGACAGTGAATTATTTCCTCTTCTCTTCCATCTTGTGATCCAGCCCATATGACATGGGCAATAACATCAATATTTATTTATTTATTTCAGGTACTTATATAGCGCCGTCAATTTACACAGCACTTTACATATATATTGTACATTCACATCAGTCCCTAACCCTCAAGGGGTGTACAAATCTAAGGTCCCTAACTCACATTCATACATACATATACTTGGGCCAATTTAGACAGGAGCCAATTAACTTACCAGCATGTCTTTGGAGTGTGGAAGGAAACCAGAGTACCCGGAGGAAACCCACGCAGGCACAATATATAAAAAACAAAATAAACAAAACAAAAAACCGAACAATCTAAATGGAAATGGAATATTAAAAAATATGGAATGCGTGCTTGCTTATATACAATGGCACGGTTTACTTATAACACATAATAACCATTATCATTTCTATGCTTAGGGAGGAGTTGTTGATTGATGGTGAAGCAGTAGAAGAAGTCAATCCACATAAAGTCCGCTTTGCAATCAATCAACAAGAAATCATAACATTTATTGTATGTTTCAAGTAAATGGTGCATTCATTCCATGATCTTTTTAAAAATTATTTTATTTTCAATTAGATCATTTTTTTTTTTAAATAATTTAAGTAATGGTCACATGATCGCCTGTGTCAGGTGGTCTGGGTCACAGGGGGAGAGAAGAGGAAGAAATCCGCTGTCAGTTTTGTGGCTGGAGTGACCCTGCATGAAGTGCATGCTGGGAAAAGGCGCCACCCATGCAGTATATTGCAGTTACTTGCACTGTAGCTGCATATTGATCATGTGACAAACTTACGGAAGATCAGTGTAGAGGTATTTAAATCATTCTACTGTTGCACTAGAAGGCCCATGATTTAAGGCTGTTGTACTCTGAACATAGAGTATGACGAAACATGTGAAAATGGGTTTAATGACACCTCAAACCAATGCTATTTTCCTTGTTATTGCATTGTGGTTGAGTTGGGCAACGATGCCCCGTGCATCCCATTGTCCTTTTGTGAACTGGTCCTTATGTGTTTATAATATTTTATAAAAAAATAAAAAAAATAAAAATTACTCAGAATGTACATACTTCTTCTCCTTTCTGTGCTTCTACATGTTTATCCAGAAATGTGCCTTTCAGCACAGAACCCACAATGGCCAGTCCTTTTCCAGCCTTAAGCTGAGTAGTTAGAGAAAGCAGTCTGGGATGTTTTACATTCTGCTCCGAATCCAGGTTGAGTAGCACCAAAATCTGAGGTCTGAAAGATACATAGTATTATGTTTCTAAAAGTATTATGTATTATCAAGTATAATCAATCCATTGAATTTGTCACTGAAAATAACTTCGCAGTTAGCAATCTCCATTTGCAAACATATAGATTTCCGTAGAAATAAGATTTAACCCTGTCGAAGGATGACAGTGGCGTGAACCAGACAGGACTATAACAGACTGAAAAAAATTTAAGAATTATAACAGCCAAGGCCACCAGTAATGGTATCCAAGAGGAAAAGCAAGGAAGTATAGATCCCATTTTCACCATCCTTTGTTGTATCATTATACTTCTTGTCCCTGTAATGGACTGTACTTTTCGCATACTGACAACTCTGTCATCAGATTCAACTTCACCACCAGATACTACACCGCCACTGTGGTATTCCTCGTCAGAAGCAGAATTTATGACATCTGGTTCTACTTACCCTCCCTTCGTAAATGCAGAAGATCGTCTCGTAGTGTCCCCTTAGTACTGAAGTAGTAAGGCTGGACGCACATGCATTAAATTGCGTGCTAATATTGGTTCTGTTTAATCTCTTATGAATAGGATGCTAATATACTACGACTAATTAAAAAATGCACATAGCCCTTTATTAGCAAGCAATTGCACTACAATACACAGTATGTGTGCTGTGGTAGATTCTACTCTATAATGTGCTGGGTTACCATTTATCATGATGGTGGGCAGTATGTGCAGAACAGGAGTGCAGAGGGTATGACGGCAGGCAGTCTTTGTAGGAGTGGAGGGTATGACAGCAGGCATGTGCACAAGAGGAGTGATGAAGGAATGACAGGGGTAAGTCTGTGTAGGAAAGTAGTGTGGAGGGTATGACAGCGAGCAGAATGTGCAGGAGAGGAATGATGCAGGTATGACAGGGGTAAGTCTGTGTAGGAAAGTAGTGTGGAGGGTATGACAGCGAGCAGAATGTGCACGAGAGGAGTGATGCAGGTATGACAGGGGTAAGTCTGTGTAGGAAAGTAGTGTGGAGGGTATGCCAGCAGGCATGTGCACGAGAGGAGTGATGCAGGTATGACAGGGGTAAGTCTGTGTAGGAAAGTAGTGTGGAGGGTATGACAGTGAGCAGAATGTGCAGGAGAGGAATGAAAAGGGTATAACAGCAGAAAGTGTGTGCAGGACAGGAATGCGAGGGTATGACAGCGGGTGGTCAATATCCAGGAACCAGGCCTGCTGATATTGGTTCTTCCAAGACATTGGAGATGGCAGGGAGTATGGCAATAGATCCATGGACTGCAAAGAGTGCAGAGAACAGTGAAACTGGAGGAGTCTTTCAAAAGAATCAGACAATGGAGGTCAAAAAGAAGTCACCAAAATTAAAGCAGGTTTTTAGAAGGGACCAAGTTGAGGGATTTAGGAAAGAGGTGGGAGACAGGGCAGGTCTTTGTTGCATTGGACCGTTTGAGCAGGATAGGGGCAGCAAAAATGATTGAACTAAGGCAATTGGGACAAGACTGATATCTGGCATGTTGAACTCAATGAGTATTAGGGATTATCACATGTACACGCAGCTGGGTGCTGACGGTTTAATCCATATGCACTAGGAACAGGTCACTGAGGGGTTAATGCACACACACTGTAAACACGTGACTAAGAGGTTAACTCACTTAGACTACAGATGGCTCACTGAGGGATCGATGCTCATAAGCTCATAGTTGAATGAGGGATAATTCTTATTAATCACAGAGGACAAGGGGGCGCTCTTTACATCTGGAGGAAAAGAAATGTAATCTCCAAAACACAGAAAAGTTTCTTCATATTGAGAGCTGTGAAAATGTGGAATAGTCTCCTTCAAGTTCTGGCCAACTCAGTGGATTGCTTTAAAAAAGGCCTGGATTCTTTCTTGGATATAACTGGATACTAACATTTATAGGTAAATTTGATCCATTGAATATCCGATCACCTCTCAAAGGATCAGGAAGGAAGTTTTCCCCTGCAGGAGTAAACTGGATCATGCTTTGTTGGGGTTTTTTTTTTGCCTTCCCCTGGATCAACTGTGGGTATAGGATTATAACTTTTTTTAGCCAGACTATGTAACTAATTCTGTGAGGGCTGATCACTGATGGGTTAATGGACATACACTGCAGACTGTAGTGCATATGAATGTGTCCATCAGTGAGCAGACTAGTTGCTGATTGGCTAATGCATATAGTTTGCTTGTGTAATCACTGCTTGCCGAGCTCTGTGCATTGGAGGGGCCATCACACTGCTGGCATAGATACAGGTAAATTAGGTGTATGTGTTGGGAGCAAGATTTCACAAAGGCATTTGATACAGTACCCCACAAATGATTAACTTACAAATTAAGTTTTTTTGGCATTGATGACATTACTGCGTTTACCTGGATAGAAAACTGGTCGCAGGAGTGAGTCCAGAGGGTGGTGAATAATGGCATATTTTCTGAATGGTCTAAAGTTGTGAGTGGAATGCCCCAGTGCTCTGTCCTGGGCCCAATTCTGTTTAAATTGTTCATAAATGATATAGAGGTTGGAATAAATGGTTCGATCTCAGTGTTTGCTGATGGTACAAACCGAAACAGGGCTATAACTTCACAACAGGATACATAAAGAGCTAGATAAAGCAGAGGGGTGGCAGCTATATCGCAGATGAGGTTCAATGTAAGAAAATATAAAGTACTACACTTGAGAGGTTAAAAAAAAAAAAAAAAAAAAATTACAAGCA